>NC_133063.1:3505603-3657586 GCF_048771995.1 Taeniopygia guttata | reverse complement strand
TAGGATGGCTGATTTACCATGAGCCTGTGTTTTAATATTGATTGACTTTGGTGTTGAAGAAATTAGGAGCTCTGATTAAAAGCTCTCTGATGGCCAATGCCTTTTAAGAGGTCTCTGGTGTGTGTGTTTCTCCAATATTTAATACAATGTGAATGCACAGATGGATTCTTACTCTGAATGGATACACTTACAGGGCCTTTTTTTTTTTTCTCTGTTCTTCCCAACATAAACTTTCAGAAGCCTTGTAGAAAAACTGGTTCCTTGAGATCTCCTTTGTCCAATTTGCTTAAAAACTTGTCAGCCTGGGGCATGGTGGAAGGAGCTGGATCCTAAACTGCTCATCTACATTCACACAGAAAGCAGAGCTGCAGACAAACCCCAGAGCTTCCAGGCTGTCTTGTGTCCTGCTAAGACAGAATAGACACCTGGCCTCTTTGGAAATGTGACCCTTGCTCAGGTTTGTGTGTGAGAGCCAATATCTGCCAGTTTCTGGTGTTGTATTTCTTTTTGTTGAGAAAACAAGCCATAATATGACCTCTGACTGTGCAAAAGTGGAATGGACCTTCATGATCAAGGACAAGATCAAAAGCAAAATGTTTTGTATGAGGCTTGGGGTGCCCTTTAATCTCTGATCCCACTCCCCCTTTGTCTCCTCCTCTTCCTTTTTTCTTCTCTTTGCTGTCTTTGTTGCCTTTGGTGGCTCTAGTGTTCCGCTACCAAATGCAAAACTACAGTGTTGTGCACTGGAATGGGGATGTGTAGAACAAAATCCCACCTTCCATTTCCTCTGGTGGCTCCCCTCGTCTGCACTCTGCACAGGACAGACTCTTAGTCACTAAAACACCATGGCAGGAAGGTCTGGTGTCTGTCTTGGAGCTCCTCTCATATGTGCTTGAAAGATTTTTATGTCCCTCAGCCAAACCTTGATTTTTTTTCTGTTTATGGACTACATGGACCAAAACATGTGACAAGTCCTGAGCTTCACGTGGCAGATCTGTGACTGAAATTCCCTGCTCCTGGGCCCATGGAGCTCCAGCCTAAACCTGATAGTAGCAGTCTGTGTCTAGAAGGAGTGTTTAACCTCCCACCTCAGACATCAGGAGGTATCCAAACACCACTTTAGTGACCCAAAGTGTGATGAGAGGATGATCTGCCACCCTTCCTGTGAAGATTGCCAACCCATCGTCGTGCAGGACAAAGCAGGACCCCACAGCAGAGGTAAAGGACAAAAGAATCTCAAGAAAGTGTGGACAAGGAGCAGGATAAGCTGAGTCTGAAGGCACTGCCAGCTTGCACTGTAGGGTGTTGTGTTCTGTTCCAGATCCCCAAGCCAGCTGAGTGGCAGTAATCTGCCAGGAGGAGGAGGTGGCATGAAAACCCTATCCCAGAGAGGATGAAGTGCATTCTTGCCCTGTGAAATATCGAATGTTGGACGGCTTTATGTGAGGCGTTCATGTTTCCTGCTGGGAAGGAGGAATGCAGCTTGTGTTTCACCCAGGAACGTGGGCTTGGCCAGGCTCTGGCTTCTGCCACTGGGGGAAACCCGTACCTGCTGGTGGGCGGCATGGCTGGAACAGCAACCTGCCCGATTTACATGTATTAGAAGAAGTATTATACAAAGGAGGCTGTGTTCTGGCTAATTCCTCATTCAGTGCCCTGGTCAGCCCCGAAATGCCATCGAGAAGCTTGGCCTCGCCAGGGAGAGGTCATGACTACAAAGAGGCAGAGGCAAGGGAGAAGGAGCGAGCTCGACGGGATTTGTCTGAGTGCTGCACATCAAGGGCCCGGTCCCTCCGTGCTTCCCACGCTCTTTGTGTTTCATTCCCGAAAGAAATATGGTGCAGGAGGGTGGTGTGAGTCCAGTGACGTGGCCTGGAACAGCAGTGGTGTGAGCAGGGCTCCTCTTGCTCTGCCTCCTGCAAGCCAGCAGGGAAAGCTCTCCGTGGAGAAGAAAAAGCCACGTTTAATATGGGAAATTATTATAATTGCTATGTAAGGGTACTTAGATGTTACATGTGGTTAAGAGTTTCACTGTGAGAGACTTCAAAGCACTGCTGGGCCCTGTAGCAGGTGAGGAAACTGAGGCACATGGGTTTGGTCCTCGCTGGAGGTGAGGAAACAGCTCAGTGCTGGAGGTGGAGATCGGTTTTCTGCCTTTGTCAGCCCCAGAGATCAGCCCAGGCACTGGGAGAGCCAGAGGAGTTGTGCCACTCTGCAGTGTGATCCAGCACAAAGCTCCAGTGCTCGAGGTGAGATTTTGGTGTTAAGACCTGAACTTTAGCATTTCAGTTCCCCCTTCCCATAGCTGCCCAGTGCTGTCTCCTGGCAGGATCCTCACTACAGTGCATGGGGATTTGTGGAGCCCCTTCAGAGGCATTCCCAGCCCATTTGCCATGGCACAGCTCTATCTCCAGACTGGGCTTGCAGGGAGCTTTTGGTGCCTGGCAGAAAGCCCAGGCTGAGATCTGAGCACCCCTGAGCTAAATCCAGTGAAATTCTCGCTTCTTCCGGGGCTGGACCCACACTTGATCTGATTTTTCCCTGGTTTTATGGGCTTGCTTGAATTTTATTGCAAACATAATGACTGCAAAAGGGCAGTCAGCAACGTCTCCTGGAGCAGGTGGTGGCTTTCCAAAGACTTCCAGAAACCGGCCCTGCCTTGCAGAGCAAATAAACATATGGATCACAGAGTGCAGGTGGTGGGGGAAGTTAAAGGAGGCTAAAAGGACCTATCTGGCACCTCCTGCCTGGGGTGGGTTTGGGTCTTCCAGCCTGAATCCCACCAAAGTTTGCTGAGGTTTTTCCTGCTCTGAGTCAACAGGAAGACCTGAGACCAGGCAGAACAATCCTCTGAGCTGGAAGATCTCTACCTGCTGCTCTCCTGACAAAGAAACCATCTGTGCTGCTTGCTGCTAGCTGGATCACTGCTTCTAAATTTGATCCTGGACTGTGGAAAAACTTGTCAACTCCTAAAGCAGCTGGCTGGAGAAGCAGGTTGGCAGCCTGCAGCGGAGAGCGGTGTCCAGCGCGCATCATGTTTTGGCATGTCCACCTCTCTTTCGAGCCGCCTTGGAAGGCTTCCCAAGATATTAGCTCTTTATGGAAAAGAAGAAAAAGGAAAAGAAAAAGAAAAAAAGGCAAACCCCAGTGGCTGTTTTGCAGCACATCCATAACCATCTCCCTGCAGTTCACAGGAGCAGCCCCACAGCACTGCGTCGCAGCTCAGCGCACTTGCCCTGGATTTCATCCAGCCTGTGCTTTCCTGCTCAGCCATGATTATCCCCCTCTGCCTTCTACAAACACCTTTAAAAAGAAGTGCTCTGACAACAAAATTACTGGAGCAGGCTTCTAGGAAAGCCTGCTGAGCACAGTGTCCTGGGGAGCCCCATGGCCTTACAGGGCGGGCAGCCTTGAGCGCTAGGAAGCCTGACCTCAGTCAGGATATCTGCATGTTTCAGCTTTTCTGAAGAGAGTACAGTGGTCTGTTCTTCTGCTCTATATCTGATGCAGCAGATTGATCACTTTATCTCGCAGGAAATCAAAGCCATGACTTGGGTTCAGTGAATACAGATGTTGGCACTGGCAATCGCTGACTGGAACTGGGGTTTTTTGAGGTTTTCACAGCAGCTGGAGCCAGGTCCCATGATCAGGTTGGCTTTTCACCTCTTTGCTTCTTGTATCAGCTCCTAGGAAGGCAGGCAGAGAGGTTCCATCAGCATCTTGGACTGGCCAGGAGCAGGGGATGCTGGCTGGGGACCCAGGTTCTGGGAGTGTGACAGGTGAGGCACAGGGATGTGTCCCTGCATTTCCCAGTGCTGGGCACACAGGGATGGCTGCACAACTCTGGGCACACAGGGATGGCTACAACCACAGCAGCAAAGTGATGGGCACACAGGGATGGCTGCAATCACTCCTGCAAGAAGCATGACAAAGCTCCTGACCTCAGTGACCAAACAATGTGTTTGTTTCTATTTCAGGCTGCAGCACTTTTTTTTAGCCTTTTGACAGAGGAGGTCTGCTAATCTGTGGTAAAAAAGGATTTTCTCCAGTCCATGAGTATGTTGGCAAAGTGTCCATGTGCGTATTATTTTGCTCTGCTGACGCCTCAAGTATTTTAATGTTCATTTTAGTGCTGTTTGTTGAATGAAGAGGGTGTTTGCAAAAGATGTCAACACTGGAGTGGAGTTTGGCAATGCTGACGTGGTCATGGCTCATGGGGGAGCCAAATGTACTCTGCAAATAAAGAAGAAGTGGTGATATCAGAGACCTTTCCTGTGTGATAGGAATTCTATTGCATCTGAGGTGGATGGAGAAGGGACCTCCATCCATCCATCCACCCGTCCATCCATCCATCCATCCATCCATCCATCCATCCATCCATCCACCATCCATCCCTCCATCCATCCATCCATCCACCCGTCCATCCATCCATCCACCATCCATCCATCATCCATCCATCATCCATCCCTCCATCATCCATCCATCATCCATTATCCATCCATCCATCCATCCATCCATCCATCCATCCATCCATCCATCATCCATCCATCCATCATCCATCCATCCATCCATTCATCCATCCATCCATCCATCCATCCATCCATCCATCCATCCATCATCCATCCATCCATCATCCATCCATCCCTCCAACCATCCATCCCTCCAACCATCCATCCATCCATCCATCCATCCATCCATCCATCCATCATCCATCCATCCATCATCCATCCATCCATCCATCCATCCATCCATCCATCCATCCATCATCCATCATCCATCCATCCATTATCCATCCATCCATCCATCATCCATCCATCCATCCATCCATCCATCCATCCATCCATCCATCATCCATCCATCATCCATCCATCCATCCATCCATCCATCTATCCATCCATCCATCATCCATCCATCCATCCATCCATCCATCCATCCATCATCCATCCATCATCCATCCATCGTCCATCCATCTATCCACCCATCCATCCTTCCATCCATCATCCATCCATCCATCCATCCATCATCCATCCATCCATCCATCCATCCACACATCCATCCATCCTCAGGACTTTCTTCTCTCACCTCTAGTGCCAATTTCCTTGTGCCAAATGGAGGAAAATACTCCATACAGATGTTTTCTCTGGGAAAAGATGTACTGGTGACTGGAGTAACCAGCAGGATGCACCAGGATACTGAAAGCACTTGAGAAATTTGTAAAGCAAAAAACCGTGTTTGGAAATTAAAATTTAAAATTTAAATTTAATTTGAAATTAAAATGTGCAACAGAGTTCAGTGTTTTTTATTCAACCTTTTAGTGTGTCTGGAATAAATTGGGGGGGAGAGGGGAAACAAGTACTTTTCAATAAAAGGAGGGTTGCTGAATATAATCAACGTGGTCATATTTAGGGAACACCCTGGGGACCTGTAATTGGAAGGTAAGATAGCATTGTATATAATGTTATGGTAGGCTGTCAGCAAGTGGCTGTGCTCCAGACATTGGAGATATCCAAGACATTTTCTTTAGTGTGTGAGCCAGTGCTCAGTTTTGGGAGGACAAACTGTGGCGATATTAGCTTTTTATTATATCCTGCTCTGCAGACACCCCAGCGCCTTGGAGAAGACATTTAAAAATGCATTTACCACTTGCCTGCCCGCTTTGCTCTGGGTTTTTCAAACGAGGCACTTCAACTGGTGTAAATGCGTTAAGGGCAGGGAGCAGGTCCAGATTTGGGGGCTGATTTTTGTTGCACTGGAAGGGCAGCCTGGGTGGGAGATGGTCTGTACAGTGCTGTGAGTGCAGATGTACAAATAAACACACGCAAAGGAGGTGCCCATGGGCTCAGTGAATTGGTGAACTTGACAAACAGATGCTTGTTAAGAGGGTCAAATCCATAGGTCTCTGCTATACCCCCCCCCCGTGAATAGTTTCCTCTTTAGCAGCTGAGCCCATCACCTGTGTTCAGGGTTTGAGTTTCACACCTCTGCCAAGCTGGACATTTCCTGGCTCTTTGTAAGCAGGAAATCTCTCCTTTCCGTTTTTCTGCACTAGCAGAGATTTGTGATGATGTGCATGAGCCTCTAATTGGCTCCGTGGATTATGTGTGCAGCACAGAGCCCGTGAGCCTGACCCGGGATCCCCCATCCATCTGCAGATCAGGGGAACAGGAACTTAAGAGATTTTTGTACAATACAGACATTCAATGGGTTTAATATTGCAGCAACCCCAGCTCGGCTTAAATTGCCAGTGCTGAACTCTGCATCCATATTTATCAACTTTCTTCTTTATGAATCACTTGACAAGCTCATATTTGACTGTAAAAATGGCACTAAAATGCATTCATTTCTGGCTGTACTGCATTTCTCTGCAGGTCAGACACCATCTCCTAAGTGGGATCTGATACTGATTCAAAACACATTGAGGCTCTTCATCCAAATCCTTTTCTTTAAGTGCACCGTGGCAAATCTGGATGTTTAATATATTTGAGGAGAAAAATAATTTCTTTTTCTTTATCTTTCAGTCTTGCAGATAGCCTTACCCTGTAAAGCGTGTTGCAAAAGTAGGAAGTGTATCTGCACACATGGTAATTTCTGCTGAAGAGGGGGGGGCCAGTGTTTACTGTGAGGCTGCTCTGGGATGAATGAATGAGTATCAAATAATGTAGTGCAAGTATCTGGGGTTACTGTGAGTCAGTGAACTTCAATTGCAGCATAGGTAACACCTCAGGCCCTCTCTTCCAATAGGAAAAAGAATTTCACAGGGCAAAATCAGGAGAGTCTGTCGACCAATGAACGTGTGCTCTGGGTGTGAGTCACATTCATAAAGAGTTTCAAGTTTGTGGTCTGGCAGATCCTGGGAGATGATTAAACCCACATAAAAGACCTTTATTAATACAGTTTCTATAGTTCTGCACCAATCTTAGTGCAGATGGAGCAAGAGCAGAAGGATGGAGGGGGGGAATTACTTACCCATGCTGGCAGCGTGAGTCACTGCCACGCTGGGTGAAACACAATCCTGATGCTCTGTGGGCTCTGCATACTCTGTCTTATCTCAAAATTCCTATCTGGGCCACAAACAGAAGCTGCTGGTAGCTGCAGTGATAGGCCCACAGGATTTTTAGCTGCAGTGTTTACCCTGGATTGCTTGGAAGCAGGTTTCCACCTCCTGCTCCCTGGTACCCACAGCTGTGCTGCCTGGCCGGGATGGTGATCCCGGGACTCCATCACTGCTCAGCACTGGGATAAAGCACAGGGGCAGGCCAGCCCCAAGATCTTATCCAGGGTTCTCCTGCAGTGGTGCCCACCTCTGCATGGACTCCTGACAAGATGCTTGTTGGCTCTCTCTGTCCACCACCGGGAGCAATTCACAGATTTATAAAATCATTGTCTTGTCTTTGGAATAATTTGTCTTCATTTTTAATATTAATAAGATTTCTTCTCAACTTTTCTATGCCTGGAAGTATTCTGTTAAAGAAAATGTCTGTCATTATCAGCTGTGAGATTGCCAGTCTGGGAAATATTTCTGGTTTATATTACTGCCCTGGTGTACATGAGACATCCCAGAACCAAAGATGATGAGATCCCTGTTCTATCCGTGGGAACAAGATGTTACAGGGGGCTGCAGCCCCATCCAAATTTGTGTAGTCTGTCACTAGATCCTCTTCACCCTTGGGCATCCAGCATGGGGATGCCTGGGGGTGCCTGTCCCTGCAGTCCATGGTCTGCACCCTCCTGACCTGCCCAGCCCACTGCAGGAGAAAAATGGGTCTGATTCTGACACATCCTTGGTACTGCAGCAGCAGCTGGCAGGGAAAGTGCAGGAGTAATGATAGGGGCGAGGGGAAGAAGGGAAAATTACAGAATGACAACCTCTGGACATCAGGTCAGAAGTGAATTTGTGGTAGAGAGAGACCCACACGGTGTTTGGCTGAACCAGAGGACTTGTGGGGTGGGAGCTGCCTCCCTCATCTTGGGCAAAACTGCTTGAGATAATTTCCCAATAGAATTTGATGAAGACTTTGTCAGGGTGTGAAAGCATTTAGCAGGGTTTGTCCTGTCCCTGTATGTTTTTGAGGGGCTGTAAAACAGATTTACTCAACAGCGTCTGTTTAGGTCTTCCAGGTGGGTTCTTCTCTACCTGAGGTGGGTCTCCAGAAGGCAGAGATGTCTGTGGCTCTCACACCTTCCTGTTAAAGCTGTGAGTAGGACAACCTTTCTCTACTAACAGCTCTCACCTTTGCCTGAAATCAGTGTTTTCCCCCCAATCCCACCCATGCCACTACAGGCAGATGTCACAGGACACTGGGCTCTCGCATGGCTGGCAGAAATGTGTCCTCTACAGCTGCTCACCCTGCTCAGGGGCTCCTCAAGGAGATGCTTTCACATTACATCCTCTGGGGAAGGAGGGAAAAGGACCCTTTTATCACCCTCCCCATAGGCTGCTCTGCCAGGCCAGTTGTTTCGCCAGTGACAGGAGCAGATCCCAACTCAGGCCACATTATTCCTACCTGAGTCCACCCTGCAATTTGCTGCCTAGATAAATAATCCCACACCAGCTTCAGGAAGGGCAGTCCCAGACTGAACTAAATATTTCTAAAAGCAAATACTGCTCCAGTATTTTTGGCATGAGACTTACTAAATAAGTGAATTTGCTGTTCCTCATGATCATGTCCACCTCTCTTCTGCAGCAGTGCCAGGCTGGATGTTATCCTGAGCTTTACCAGCACCGAAATAAGTAATTTCCCATCACATTTATATATTGAGAAGGATCTTCTCAGCTCTTTAGCCTGCTGCTGAAGAATCAAATTATGGCTGGTCTCAGCCATAGTTGTTGGCTTCGCATTTTTAGGACTTTTCATATGGAAAGGAGCTAGAAAATAATTTTCCCAAATCTTCTTTAGAGGCAGAGCTGGTAGCAATGACTGCTCATGGCTCTGCTCCAAAGAATGGAGGAATCCAGCTCATCCCACATCCAAATGGAGCTCTGTGCTGGTGTCCTTCAAGGCATATGACCCCCTCCCTGAACTGGGGGTTTCCTGCCTAAAGAGTTCCTTGGATGGAGCCAGATGGGTTGATGCAGCTCATCATCAAAGTAAATGATGCATCCAACTCTGCTGCAAAGTACCTGGGTGGAGAAAGCCCTCTCTAATTACTGCTTGTGAGTAATAGCAGCAGTATTTGTGCTGAGCATCCTCTGCTCTGAAGGCACTGCTATGGCTGGGGCCGCTCCTCGTGTGCTGAGGAGAGAGGAAAACGGGCATCAAGCCAGCTCACAACTGCTTCCCTCTGTGGCTGGGCCAGCTGGGAGCACTTATCCAGCATGGATCAGCTGGAATATTTGGCCAATCCCTCATTATTTATCACCCTTCACCGTGGACAGTGATGGCGTGAAGCAGGGCCTGGTTGTTACACGTGGGGATGGCAGGAGGGGCTCCAGGGGTTGGGAATGACCCCCAGGCACACCAAAAGAACACTGGGGCACATCTCCTGTGGCCTGGGGACAGGAATGACCCCCAAGAACAGCAGGACCTCACTGGGGCACACCTCCTGTGGCCTGGGGACAGGAATGACCCCCAGGAACAGCAGGACCTCACTGGGGCACATCTCCTGTGGCCTGGGGACAAGAATGACCCCCAGGAACAGCAGGACCTCACTGGGGCACATCTCCTGTGGCCTGGGGACAGGAATGACCCCCAAGAACAGCAGGACCTCACTGGGGCACATCTCCTGTGGCCTGGGGACAGGAATGACCCCCAAGAACAGCAGGACCTCACTGGGGCACATCTCCTGTGGCCTGGGGACAGGAATGACCCCCAGGAACAGCAGGACCTCACTGGGGCACATCTCCTGTGGCCTGGGGACAGGAATGACCCCCAAGAACAGCAGGACCTCACTGGGGCACATCTCCTCCTGTGGCCTGGGGACAGGAATGACCCCCAGGAACAGCAGGACCTCACTGGGGCACATCTCCTCCTGTGCCCTGGGGACAGGAATGACCCCCAGGCACACCAAAATAACACTGGGGCACATCTCCTGTGGCCTGGGGGCAGGAATGACCCCCAGGAACAGCAGGACCTCCCTGGGGCACATCTCCTCCTGTGGCCTGGGGACAGGAATGACCCCCAGGCATGTCAGGACCTCACTGGGGCACATCTCCTCCTGTGGCCTGGGAGCAGGAATGACCCCCAGGAACAGCAGGACCTCACTGGGGCACATCTCCTCCTGTGGCCTGGGAGCAGGAATGACCCCGAGGCATGCCAGGACCTCACTGGGGCACATCTCCTCCTTTGGCCTGGGGACAGATCCCTCCCCACAGTTAAAAATAGCACGTGCCCCTGCTGCTGTGTCCAAGAGAAGAAAAGGATTGCCCAGAGAGGTGGTGGGTGCCCCATTCTTGGAAACAGAATCCCAGAATCACTTGGAATGGAAAAGCCCTCCAAGGCCATCAATCCAAGCTGTGCCAAATCCCCACCTTGTCACCAAGCTCAGGACACTCAGTGCCACATCCATTTCTTGGACACCTCCAGGGGTGGGGACTCCAACACCTCCCTGGACAGACACTTGCAGTTTTAAATCACCCTTTCTGTAAAAAAAAAAAAAAAAAAAAATCCACTGAATGTTCAAACTGGTCCTCCCCTGGTGCAGTTTGAGGCTGTGAAACATTCAAGTCCAGGTTGGATGGAGCTTGGAGCAACCTGGGATAGTGGAAGGTGTCCCTGCCCATGGCAGGGGGTGGAATGGGATGGGATTTAAGGTCTCTTCTATCCCAAACCATCCTGTGATCCTATAAAGGAGGATGGTTGTTGAGGCACCCCACCAAGCCCCTCAGGACAGGGAGGGTCCCAGCGAGACCATGAACCAAATGTGCCATTTGGGAGGCAGGGCTGCCTGCCCCAAGCCAGAACAAGCCATGTTTTACCCAACAGGTTGTTGCTGTTTGCATAAGGTGGGTGTTGCAGGAATGTACCTGGGATATTAAAGCATCCTGCCCTGCAAGCTGGGAAAGGCTGGTGAGGTCCCCACTGCCTCTCCGGATCTTCAACTGGAGTTTATCTCCAGATCTTTGACTTTGATTTTATCACTGCACAAGTATTCAAAAGGAAACCCCACTGTGGAAACTTTCCCTAAGTAAATTCTGCTAAACTACGTAACTGTTTTTCCTGGTGAATTTACGCTGCTGAGAGACTGAGACAAACTTCTCACTACAGAGAAATTTGCAGGGTTTCATCTTCTGGGAAGGTTTCAGAGCCCTCAATTGAGAGGGGGATTTTTGCAGAGAAAATTCAGCAGATATGGTCACGCTATGCAGTGACAGAAGAGGCTTTCAAAAAGGGCTGAGACACTTCTTATTTCCTTGAAATGTTAGCTGGGGAATTTGCTTTGCTGCCTTCAGCGGCTGCTCTTTAAAGGAAATCCCCAGTGCAACACCATATCAGTAAAACATGAAAAAAAAATCTCTTCTGGGTCCTGGTCCCATGCCTGGGCAGTGTGGGATGTGTGGCCTTGAGGAGAACCAGTCTTTCACACACGTGTTCAGAAAACACATTTTTTAAAACCTATTAGTGTAATTTAATTTTGCTGGTTGAAGCCTATTAAAACCCAACTTTAGTTTTGCCATTTTGAAGAAATCCACATCCTCAATCATGATTTTTCCTCATTTTTCATTTTTTTTTCCCTCTCTACACGTCTCTGTAGATGGACCATGTTTCTGGGTAGATGCTTTTTGATTTTCAGCTGTAGCTGATTCATTGCCTGACAATACAAAATTGCCCATTCTAATGATCTACTTTAGAATTAATCCATTGTCTGATTAGAAACTCTGTAGCTTAATCTTCAATTAACGTGGCACCAGTACTTTTGCTGAAATAGACACTTTGAAATTATTTTGCCATCCAAGTTAGAAAATTGCTTAATTTTGATACTTTGAAGATGCAAAACCATTTTTTGGGGTGCTGGTGCTATTTTTCCCTGATTTTATGGAATTAGGAGAATTTAATCCTTTAAAAAAAATCCCTGGGAAAAATGTTACTTTGATCTCAATTTGTTGGCCAGTTATTTTTCAGGGAGGTTACTGTTGCATGACAGTGTTCAAAAGAGAAACTGAAAATGTTCTTTCCCAATAGTACCTTCTGGTTTTTTGTGATTATATTATGGAAAAATACAGTAGAATGAGGACTACAGGAGCTTGTGGAGAAGGAAATTCGTTGTGGTGGTTCTTAGAGGTCTTGAACTTGGTCAGGACCCAGTTCCAGAAAAGAAAGTGCCACCTGGGGTGGCTCCTCCTCACTTCTATCTTTTAGAGGCATTTCAGTTGTGTGTCAGCTTTAGCCTTGGCTCTCTCTCCTTTTAAATTAGGTAAAAGTTAATCTCTTCCCTATATCTTCTTCCCAACACAGAAAGCTGTTTGAAATCACCTGGCTTGTTTGAAACCCTGGATTCAGGGAGGCTTTTCACTTCCAAGCTGTTTGAGCACTGTTCCCCCAGCACCCACCAGAAACAGCTTTTGCTTTTATGCTGGGGATAGATTTTTCCTGTAAGAACAGAAGCCCAAAGACTAAATATTTAAAGAAACCACTGAACACCATGAACCTGAGGGGGTGGTAAGAGGGAAGAAGTGTGAGTCGACCCTGACCCAGTTTATTTTGCCCTCATGGAAGGTGCCAGCCTGCTTTGGACATGCAGGGTTCAGCTTGTGTGTGGTTCCACCTCTTGGCTGTGCTTTCAGGTTATAAAGATGCACAAGGGAAACAGAGGTGTCTTCTTTACTGTCTGATGCCTGCTATGTGATTGTGAGGGCTCCTTCCACCTTCCAGCTTCCAGCTCTGTAGGGGAATGTGATGGTGCTGATGATTTTTAGCATGTGAAGCTGCAATGTATGGTTTCTGTGTGGAGTGGGAACACTGCTGACATCCTGTCCAGGAGGGGGGAACCCCAGCCCCACACAGACCAGATATTCAGTGGTCCTGTACCACCTTTGTTGAACAAATATGGAATAATTTTGCGGTTTAGTACATTTTAGCACTTTCAAAGGGAATCTCCAACAGCACAAGGACATGGAGCTGCTGGAGCCAGCCCAGAGGAGGCCACGATGGATGGGGCTTGGAGCAACCTGGGATAGTGGAAGATGTCCCTGCACATGGCAGGGGTATTAGAACAATATGGACTTTAAGCTTCCTTTCAACCCAAACTCCTTTAGAATTCTATTACAAAGTGTCCCAAGCTATTATTTAGCTATAGTTTGACTTCCAGAACATATTGAAAATGTTAACATGTAAAATAACTTTCTACCCTGTTAAAACTTAAGGAATAATATTATTCTCTTAAAACTCACTGATTCATGCAGCTTGAATCCAACTATTGAAAAAGGAAATAGCAAAGGATGAAGGTATCAGAGAGGAGGGGTTTTATTGAATATGAACCTCTGGAGAACGTGCAGCAATTTGGAAATGGACCAGTGACATCTCTGCGTTGCCCAGTCCCATTCTGGCCTCTTGACCCAGCTAGTAAACAGAAAAGGTGAGGGGTAGGTTACAGCCCTGAGTTGTTGAGTTGAAGACTAATGGATTTTTCTGGGCAGGAAATGAGGAATAGACTCAACATGTGACATCCTAAGAACGTGCTGCTTCCTGGAGTTACGTGTGAAAACGTTATCTTCTTTTGACTGTGTGATAAATAAGGTATTTCTGCATAAAATTATCTGTTGGGGCTTGGTGGAACTGAAAGACCTTTTGCGGGATAGGTGTTTCACATCAAGACAGATTGCAGGCAGTGAACTGAAACAGAAATAGCATTTAAAAGCTGAAAAACAGCTCTGAGCAGCATCAGCTGGTGCCACACACAAAATTAGCTGGTTTTTGACCTTTTCAGGGAGGCACTCGAGCCCAGGAGTGTACGGGGGCATAGGTGGGCAAGGGTGATGTTCTTGCTGAGCAGTGTGAAGCACTGCACCTTTCTAAGGCTCGTGTGCACATTCAACTGTCATGCTACAGGTCAGGCACCTTTTTTTGAGTTTTTTGGTCACTGGAGAGACCTTTTTCACCCCCATACCCGGTCAGCAGCAGCTCATGACCCAAGTGGTGTCTGACACGAATCATGGAACACTCTGAGCTGGAAGGGACCCCCAAGGATCACCCAGCCCAGCTCCTGCCCTGCACAGACCCCCCAACAGTCCCACCCTGTGCATCCCTGGCAGCGCTGTCCAAAGGCTCCTGGAGCTCTGGCAGTGCCCATTCCCTGGGGAGCCTGGGCAGTGCCAGCCCCTCTGGGGAAGGACCTTTCCCTGATATCCCACCCAAACCTCCCTGGCACAGCTCCAGCCATTCCCTGGGTGCTGTTCTGGTCACAAGGAGCAGAGATCAGAGCTGTTCATCAGGGACCTGCTGTAGACCTTGTTGAAGCCAGCCTCAATGCCCATCACAGCAGTATTTTGGGGAGGTAGCACAGTGATTTCAAGCCCTCATAGCCCAGTTTGAAGAGCCTCCAGCCCCAGGACAGGAGAACACTTTGTTGTGTCTCAGCTCACACAGACACAGCTGTAACTAGACAAGACAGATTAAAGGGTACATGAGGGTGAAAAAAATAGATTTGCAGTAAAGGAATGAGATAAAAGAAGAAAAACCAAGGAATCTTACTCATGTTATGGTTAATTTCACAGATGGTGCTTAGCTGACTCATCTCTTCGACTGACACATGTTGCTCTTTTGCTGGAAAGAAGCTGGAATTGCCCTCTCCTTCCTTCAAATCCCACATCGTTGTTTCCTCTCATCTTGAAGAGGAAGAACATGACCCTTCCCATTAATGAGCCCAAGTTCAAGTCCCCCTGGTTGTGTGTGTTAGTTCAAAAGAAGCTTCACTCCGTATGCTCTGTGTCAGTGGGACAGTGCATGGACTTGGGAGAGTGAAATCCTGTCTTTTTCAAAGCTTTCTGCAAGTGTTTCCATCCTTGTTGGTACCTCACTGGCCTCTGGCTGCTTTCTCCCTTTTCAGCTGTGTGCAGATGTGTCAGCAAGTCTCCTTATATCTTGAGAATGTCACATCTTTTCCAGCTGAGCTATAACTTTTTTTTGATTGGGAGCACTCTATGGTGAAGTCCACGGTGGGGTCTGTGCAAGGTAAGGAGAGGAAACAGAGTGCTGCCCAGAGGTGTTCCCATACACGAGGCCAAATGTCCCATGGGAAGAAGTCACAGGCTCAGGAAGTCATGAGGGTTGAAAATGTTGGCCCTAGGGTTCAGCCCCATTAGGCTGAAAATTAACAGAGACATGTGAAAACCTCGGCCCACATCTGCGCTAAGTGAAGGTTTCCAGCTGCACAAATTCCTGATGTGGTCTGGAGACTCCATGGGTTCACTTGAGGCCTGGTAGATGCGTTCAGAGCTGCTTTTCAGCACTCCCCCACATCACTCTTGAGGAGCAGAGAGGTTTAAGATGGAAAACTCGGTGCTGGTGACACAGGTAGAGGCCAGCACAGGAACAGAAGTGCCTGGGATAACCTCCTGGTGATGGCTGTGTGCATCTGCTGGTGTTTGCATCCAAAGGCGAGCGCTCATGGCTGTGTGCTGAGGGCTGTGTGCTCCCAGGAGATGGCCACTCAGCTGTCAGGTGGAGATGCTGTGAAAGAACCCATGAGCTTGTTTATAAGGCCTCATTTGGAAGCTGTTCCAGTAGAGTAAACACAGACAGGATGTCCTCAAAAGTCTTGACCCAGCTGTCCCCAAGGGCTGTGCCTTTGGGGTGGCTGAACCGAACATCCCCGTGCTGGAAGAGGGGACTGGTTTGGGGAGGGAGCGCCATGGCACTAAAATGGATTTTTTTCCATGAGAGAAGAAACATTTCACCCTTTCAATTTTTTTGGTGATTAATCTGAAGAGGAATTTTTTTTTCTTTTTTGGACGCCACCTGCATTTCTAGGGAATTCCCAGAAGCATTCCAGTTTGCTGGAACCTGCCTAGCACCCAGAGCTGTTCTCACATCATGCCAGCTCCATTCTTCCCTCCTGCAATCCATTATCCTCTACGTGCCTAGCTGCCTTCATGCTTTTCCTCCCAACATCATTTACATGAGAGGAAAATTAGCAGCTTGAGTAATTATGAATAACTCACATGAGACAAAGGGGGCCTCGAGGCTGAATGTAGGCAGCCGGAACGTCTGGCATTTGCAAATCTTCTACGGCCAGGAAAGGATCCTTTTTCTTTCATTTGGAGTTTCTCAGAAATGCCCAGGGGTTTATGAACCCACATCCCATTGGTGTTCTGCTGCTGTGGATAAGGGGAGTGCTGGGAGTGCAGATCTTCCTGGTGACCATGCGGGAATTTGGTCTGGCTCAGGTTTGTGGTTCCCTTTTTGGTGGGTTGGCCATGGGCAGAGCCCAGCCATAAGCTCACTGCCCACAACTCCAAGATATTCTGAGAGCAGGGAGCCTGCTCATCCCTGCTCGAGGGCTGGACAATCCTTGGATTAAAAGAAAAAAGATCAGAGGTGGTGTTGGTGTTTCCCAGATTAAGGGAAAACTCCCACATTGTGGAGATTGGTGCTGCTGGGCTGAGCCAAGGACAGCAGCTGTTGGTAGTAAAAATAATTGTTGTTTTTACTAGGAAAAACCTACTTGCAGACAGCAGAAAAAGGAGTTCTACTTGAGCAGAAGCTGCAGAGCCTGCCTCAGTACCCAAATATAAAAATAAATCTTAAAAGGACAACCTGTAAACATTTAGTGGTGCAGTCTAAAAGGCCTGATGAAAATAAAGGAATCTATTTCAGTTTTTGCATATGTTTGCATCCCTACTTGCACAAAAAGCAGCTTATGTTGCTTTAAAAATATACATGTAAAATACATTAGGCTTGTGGATGGTTTTCAAAGGGGTGTCACCATAATGTCCCAGGATTAACCATACCTGTGCCTTGGCAAATTCGTGTGCTGAAAAGCCTTAAGGAACAGAGCTGATCTGTTTGGTTGGTTTTTTTGTTTTTTGGGGTTTTTTTTTTGTTTTTTTTTAGGTTTGGGGGGGTTTTTTTGGGTTTTTTTTTGTTTGTTTGTTTTGTTTTGTTTTTTTGTTTTTTAAATGAGGTTCAATTTTGAGATGGAGAACCCAGAGATCACATCAGGACAAACATGCTGGCCCATGTAGAGTCATTGTCCAGGGTCCCAGCAGAGCCAAACTGATATGATCATCCTATTTTCACAGCAGCCCACAACAACCTCCACAGCCTCTTCTTTTTTTCTCTTGCTACCCGTCATAAAAAGAGTGAAGTGCTTCTCCCACCATTTATGCACAGAAAAGGTCTGGTTCTGAAATTGTGCACTTCCCACTTGGAAACAGATGACTGTTGAACAGCCTGCTGTTTTTCAGTGCTATTACCCCAAAACCTGTCATAGGGTGACACATTTCAAGAGCATGGTTTCTTTTCCTGCATCACAAGACCTATTTGAATTTATTTTTTCTCAAATCTGGCTTCTGATTGTTTCTTGGTCCTTCAAAAAACTTTTTTTTTTTCTTTCTGTTAGTGTTTTCTTATCATTTTGATATGTTTCAAGGCCAGGTTGGACAGGGCTTGGAGCAGCCTGGCATAGTGGACCCTGCCCATGGCAGGGGTGAAATGAGATGAGATTTGAGGTCCCTTCCAACTCAGGACTTTCTGTAATTATGTTTTCTCTGCCAAGATCACTATTTTATTCCAGCTGTCACATTTTTGGGGGGATTTTGGTCAGTCTGGCTGACTGCAGCATGCAGAGGCCAGAATAAAAGCTTTGCTTGGCAGAGGTAGATAGCTTCTCAGTGTACTTTACTGTACACAAAGACATCAGGGAGAAGAGATTTCCTTCTGTCTTTCTCTTCTTTCCTTTCTAATTCAGCCTCTTCCATTAGACCTTGAACCCCAGTGCTGCAGCTTGATGTGTATTGGCTCAAAGATTTATGGTTTTGCAGCTAATTTGCTGGTTCTTCCATCCTTTTATGAGTTTGCTTCCTGAAAAGAGGTTTTAAACCTTTTTTCTGAGGATTTTTTAATTGATTCTAAGAAAGTGAAGGGGTTTCCAGTATTTAATCATAGTTGCTTCCTTTTTACTTGCTAATTTGAGATGATATAAGAGGGCAGGGAGTTCCCCAGGTTATGCTCCATGAAGCACTGTGTGAAATCACTGCTGAACCCTTTGACTCACTTTCGTTTTGTTCTTCAATACTCCCTGTGAATTTTGCCCTCCTCATACCAGCTGCATAAAATCACCAAAAATATCCTCCTGTAATATTTGGGCTCCTTAACAAGTAAGGATTTGTCTGCTATAAGTCCTTTGGTATATTTTACATTTTTTTCCCCTGCAAAGATAATTTTAAGAAAAGTTGAACTATTGCAGACACTGAAAGGTCATGGGAACTTCTGGCTAAGATTAGTCCAACTTCTTCCTATCAATGGCTGTAAGTGGCATTGCCTTTGTAAGAGGAGTACTGTGGGAGCATTAAAAGACATTTTTTTTCCCAAGTACACATTGAAAAGCACTTTTATCCCATGTCTAGGGCTAGGCACTAACAGGAGCTCTATCACTATGGGCTGATGTTTTCTATTCAGGGGCTCACAGAGAATGCATTGTTCCCCAGGGAGCTGAGCTGCAGAGGTTGGAACAATTTCATAAGCACAAAATTCCTTCAAGGTGTCTAGGAGGAGCCTTCAGATGGAAGGGAAACCCTACCATAGGGGCTGCTAAGCCCTGTGAGCTCTACTCTGTATAACTCTAAGAACAGAAAAAATAAAGCAAAAACCAACCCAAAGTTGGCGTTCCCTTCACTCTGCTCATTTTGTTATTACCAGGAGCCAGGCAGAAACATCGTACTGTACAGGAAAAGTCCTATGTGGAGCAGCTGAGGGAGCTGGGAAGGGGCTCAGGCTGGAGAAAAGGGGGATCAGGGGGGACCTTGTGGCTCTGCACAGCTCCTGACAGGAGGGGACAGCCGGGGGGTCGGGCTCTGCTCCAGGGAACAGGGACAGGAGGAGAGGGAACGGCCTCAGGTTGGGTCAGGGCAGGCTCAGGGTGGAATTAGCAGGAATTTCCTCATGGAAAGGGCTGTCTAGCCCTGGCACTTGGCCCAGGGCAGCGGCGAGTCCCCATCCCTTGAACCATGTGGATGTGGCACTTGGGGACATGGGGCAGTGGTGGCCCTGGCAGTGCTGGGGTGACAGTGGCATTCGATGGCCTCTGCAGGCTTTTCCAACCCAAATGATTCTGTGATTCCATTAATTTCTCCAAGGATTTACCAACAAACCAACACCTTCCATCTGGGACCATCCCTCTCTGGTGTGCTGGCCATTAGCAGCTGGTCACAGCAGTGACACTGGAGGGACATGGGCACATCTTTTTCTAAACCTTGAAAAGTACAATTTTAATTTGAGCCCCCTGCCCAGATGAATTTAATTTCTCAAAGGGCTACTTCTCTTTTTACTTTGCAGCATCTGGAGCCTTTACAGGGGGAGGGTTGTAGGCTGGGAGCTCATCTCCAGGAGCCACCTCTTTAGATCTCCGTGGGCTGTCCTGGGCACACACACTCCGCACCGAGCAACCTGAGCACTCCTGGCAGATTATTACAGCTGGGTGAGTTTCTCCTAACACTGAGGGACAAATGTGTTTCTTGGTGTGTTTTCTGTTCCCTCCAGGTCGTTGCTGGCAGCCCAGGCCACTGTTCTCGTGCTTCCTCAGCCCTTACAAAGAGGAGGCAGAAAGAACTTGAAAGGCACCGATTTGTGCAAGAGGAGGATGAGAACATCAGGGAATCGCTGAGCATTCTGCTGGGCAGTGACAACAAATATCCTGACCCAACAGCAGACAGACAAAGACATCCCTGAGCAGCATCAGGGCTGGCTGGTGCTGCAGGAAGAACAAGTTGTGCTTTGGGAGAGTTTTCTCTCCTGCAAAGGACAGGCCATTCTTCAGGGAATTCTTCTCGTCTTGCTTCCCAAGTGGTGCTTCCCACTGAAAGATTGGTTTGTGGTGCCAAAGGATTTCCTCAGCAGAAGAAAAGTGCCGGGTTCCTCCTCATTTCACTTTCTTCCCTCCTGCCCCCCATTACCATTCACACACAATAACTTGGGTTGGGCTGAAGGACACCGTTGAGGGAGGTGATGTCTGGAGCTGAGGACACCAAGAAATGCAGGTCTGTTTCCTCTCGTGGGGGTTGTCCCATGTGGTCAATCAAACCTTTGGAGAAAGGGAGATTTACTCTTACTTGCATTTGTCTGGCTTCAGTGGCTGGGGTTGATTAGTACCCATTAATTATTTTCTCAGTCCAGGCACTCATAATCAGAGATCAAAGCACTCCTCAACCCTCCTTTGGCTAAGCCAGAGAGAACTGTGCCCTTGGACCACAGGATGGGTGGGATCTGCTGTGGGCAAGAATCCCAACTGGAAAATGCCTTCACACAGTGCAACAACTAAAAATCTTACCACCCTCTCTGCCACGGGGATGCTCCAGCCGCAGTCAGAATTGTGAACTCAGAGTGGATATGGTGGATTGCATATGGTTTTTATTCTTCATTTTGATACAGAGACTTGAGAATACTTCTTCTGTCTTACACTAACTTCTCCAGTCCTATTCTTTTTGGCACTGCTACCAGCTTCTTCAATATCACTGCAATTGTATCATCAATGCAATATCAATACAATACCATTGCATCTGCATTTTTTTTTCAGCTGAGACCCTCCAGAACACATTTTCTCACCACACAGATAATAACTGCAGCTGCAACTTTCTGTACAGCTCAGTGAAAATGAGGTTTGTCAGAACACCTCTGTCTGGCTCAAAGATCCCAGTGCAGTTGCCCTGCCCTCAGTGAGAGCTGCCAGAGGCTGGTGCTGCCCACAGATTTTGTCAGCAGGGCCATGCAGGTGTTTTTCAAAGGATCAATGATGGAAAATGTCAATTAGCATTGTAATATTTCCCACCTACAAGGTTTAAAAAAATAAGAGAGTAGGGGGGGTGGTAGGGAGCGGGATTAATTCCAAATTCTTGGGATTCCAAAGCAGTGAGTGTCTTTCTTCAAAAGGAGAAAGGGGATGATGCTGCATGAAGGAAACTGCTTCTCGAGTTGGAAATTTTTATCATTTCCACCCATTCTGATATCTATAGGTATATCCTCTCTCATCACAGTGCCTGTGAGCTTGTTGCAGCCAGGGATGTGGATGTTGTTTTGGTTGCAGTGTTTCCTTTCTGCAGGATATTTTTTTTTCCCCTGAGAGAAGCATGCCAGCCTCTGTGAGTGCTCTTCAGTGGGCGTTCAACAGCTTTCTTGGTTTTTAGAACGTGTCAAAGGGCAAGAACAGACAAATTCATGCTGTAACAAATACAAAAGCTCTGGGAAATTCAAAGGTGGGTAGATCTGAGGTTCTGCCCCAGGTCCATTCCTAAATCCTAACAGTTCATCCCTCAACACTGTGGCTCCTCTTTGGAAAGTCTCTTGCTCCATCATCCAGAGTGTGTGTGCAAGGCTTGTGTGCTCTTACAAGAATATTTCCCACCCTGGGAGCCCAGGGCTGGCGGTGGGATATCTTCTGGATGAGCCTGGTAAGAGCTAACAAACCAGAGCAAATATTTCATTTATATTTAATATACACCCTCAGTGAAACTTTTGTGGGATGTGTGGCTGCTTGAAATGTAAACCTGAATTTCATTCTTCATTAATTTCATGCAAAGAAATTAGGAAACCACTCACAGTGTGATGTGTGTGACAAAAACATGGTGCACCACAAGGTTGATATGGAATGGTATCCTGCAATGCTAGGTTTTTTTCCCCATTAATTTCAGAGAGTGAACACTACACAGTTCTGGCAGTCTTGGTAGGAACCACCAATGAAATGCCACTGAAACTGCTCTGGAGCATTTCTCTTAAGTATTTCCTAAACAGGCAGCAACAGGCCAAATAAATTCACTCCTACTTATCAATAAAAACAACTTAGTGGCAACAGTGAACAATCTGATGTTGTCTTGAGCTTTTATGGTGGGAGGATAAGATCATTTGTATGGAAAACAGAATGGATGAGGTTAGATGAAAGGAAATTAACTAGAACTCTCTTTCCATGGAGAGTGGGATACAGAAATTACTTGATTGCGTTTTCTAAGCCAATGTTCTGCTTGGTTTCCTTTGCTTGTCTAGAGGGGACGAGAGAACTATGGCAAAACTAAGTGATTCTTCTGTCCATGGTGGCAAACTGACAGTTCTTGATCAGGAGGCTGATGGTGTAAATCAGTGGTCATGGTCAATCTGTTAAAGTCATCACAGCATCCCAGGACAACCTCACCTGGGCACCTCCTTGTGCCTTAGGGAAATGTACGTGGTGCAGGGTAGGAAAGGCCAGCTCCAAGACACTGGTGTGGCCCACCTGTGGAAACACCAGCCCCAGGGAAGCTTCTGGTCTTTGCTAGATTTTGGGGGTTTTGGGAGCTGCAAACCCCAACAAACCCTGAACAGCAGAGAAGATGCTGCTTTGGCTGAGGGCACTGAAATTGTTGCATTCTTAGTGTGGCTGTGGTCCTCCAGGTTAACAATCCTGCTGTTTCAGCCTTTTTGGAGGCTAAAGGCAGTGTTCTCTAGGTAATAAATGTGTGTTTCCCTACGGGAGCAAACAGGATCCTGGTAGCTCCCACATGGCTGTGGAACACCATTCCTGAACATCCTGTGCTGAACCCAGGGCTCCATTTCTGTCCTGAGGAGTCCAGAAAATGCCACGGCCTGTCAGTATTTAAGACTTTGGCATAACCAAGGGGTAAGAAGCTTGATGGTCCTCGCAAAAATAAGAAGTCAAATAGCAGAGGATTTGGTTCCCAAGGGGTGTTAGATTAGACATTAGGAAAAATTTCTTCACCAAAAGGGCTGTCCAGCCCTGGCACAGCTGCCCAGGGCAGTGGTGGAGTCCCCATCCCTGCAGGGTTTAAAGCTGTGCGGGTGTGACACATGGGGATGGGGCAGTGGTGGCCTTGGCACTGCTGGAAAATAGCTGGACCCCATGGCCACTCAGGACTTTTCCAACCCAGGTAATTCCTTTATTCTATGACCTGTAAATACATCCTGTTATTTCACTGTCATGCAGACCTTTCAACCTAAATATGGCACGTGTGAATACTTTAAGGACTCACGGGGTGCAGAGGTTGTGTCCACGCTTGCAAGGTCACAGCACTTCTTCAGTGCTCCTTCCAGAGGGTTTTGAGCTGGGTGGCACCAGGAGCTGTGCCCCTGGAGCCTGAGGGGAGCAGGCACCATGCAGAGACCACAAAACCATGGTCCTGAGCGACACCAAGCCCTGGTGAGGACCAAGGGTTGGGCTGTGGTTGATGCAGATCAAGTATGGGTGCACACAAGTCCCTCAGGTACTTGTCCTCCCCCTGGCCCGGCATCCCCAGCTCTGCTGCACGGGTGGTTAAGCTCCTGCACAGCAGCTGCTCAACAGCTGCAGGTTACACTTCATATATGAAAGAAACCCTAAATCTGTGTGAAATTTCCAGTGGTTTAACAGCTGCTGCCTGAGCCAGGCTGTCTGTGTCACACACACAGTGACACTGGAGGGGAAGGAGGCAGGACAGACAGCTGGGAGCAGTCATTTCTCTAGGCACTTGGTTTTAATATGCTTTTGCTCATGGCAGAGCCTTTTCAGTGAAAACTTGAGAATGGAGAAGCCTTTGGATTCATTTCCTCCCCCTTTTCTTACCCCCTGCCCCACAGTCACAGTGAGTTTAGTACGAGTCAAACTCTGTCATTACAGGATTTTATTTTTAGGGGGACTTTTTAGTGGGATTCATTGTAACCTTAAATTCTCATTCTTGTGAATGGAGAGGAGTGGTTTCCATCCAGGAATTGGCGGTTCAGCTGAACTAGCTATTTGATTTAGACAAAGACAATTTGCTTTGAGACTTCTCTAACTCTAAAGTTAATATATATTTTTTGGGGGGGGCAGCAGTGCTGGGGGTAGATCCCACAATGTACTGGGTCTCTAGAGAGGAGAAAGTGCACTGGACAGATGAGAAAGTCCTGAAGAAGTGCCACTAAAAAACAGGAAATTGGTTTTATGCATTGAAAATCCATGCGGAGCAATTTGAGAGAGGATCTGGAGGGTGATTAAAATATCTACATATTAATAGGCTGTGGTACGACCAACTGACTAACACTGTTTGCCTGTGGAGAGGGAGGGTTTTATACCCAGGATGTAGCAGGGAAGAGTTTGGGTCACCAGAAGGGCCTCATTCACCTCAGTCAACAAAAAAGTACAGGATAAAATCTGTGGTGTTGCTAGGATTTATTTCAAAAACACCTGATGCAAACAGTTGCTTTCATTTCCCAGTATTTTGTGTTACCTCTGCATTTACAAAAATAAAATGACCTACTAATTCATAACTAAAACCAGCTCTTAATTCTAGTTTTTACTAAAATTCTATTTATGCCAGGAATCCCTTATTTGCTCTCAAATGCAAACTCAGGTTAACCAAAAATGATGTGATTTTTAGCTGTGGGAAGCCCTGCTCTCAGCAGAGGTGATACCACAGAGTTAAAGCACTTACAGCACACGCTGAGGATCTTCTGTCCTCCCCACACTGCTTGCCTGGATTTTAGCTGGATTTCCCTGGATTCCTTGCCCAATTAATCATTTGTGATTCTTCATTCCATAACTATAGGAAGGAATTACCTCTGGCTGGAACAGGGTCTCCTGCCAAAGGGTTGGTGGTCAGCTCACCCCAGTGGGAGCTGCAACTCAAGTTGGAGTTTTGGTGCAAGATCAAAACTGGGCCAAAATCAAAATCAATACTCTGGTTTGGGCCAGAGTATTCCTGCGCCCCAAGTTTCCCTTCACATCAAATGGCTCCACAGGGATGTGGCATCAGGAAGGGAGAGGGATGGAGAGGCACAGGGCAGACCTTGAGGTGGGTGTTGTACAATGGTTTGAGTCAGACGGGACCTTACGGATCAAGGCTCCCAAGGGTGTGCTGGTTCTTGTGAGTGAAAAGCTGGACATGAGCCCACAGCGTGCCAGAGCCATAGCCTAGAAGGTCAAACACTCCCTGGCTGCATTGAAACAGGCCAAGGGAGGTGATTTTTCCCCTCTACTCTGCCTCAGGAGGATCCACTTGGAGCAGTGCACCCAGCTCTGGGGTTCTCAGCACAAGAGAGACTTGAGCCTGTTAGAGAAGGTCCAGAGAAGCTGCTGCCAGGGCTGGAGCCCCTCTGCTCTGGAGCCAGCCTGGCAGAGCTGGGGCTGTTCCCCTGCACAAGAGAAGCTCCAGGGAGAGCTCAGAGCCCCTGCCAGGGCCTCAAGGGGCTCCAGGAGAGCTGCAGAGGGACTGGGGACAAGGCAGGCAGGGACAGCACACAGGGAATGCTGTCCCTGGATACCTGGAAGTGTCCCAGGCCAGATTGGATGGGGCTTGGAGCATCCTGGGCTAGTGAAGTTGTCCCTGTCCATGGCTGGGGTGACCCTGGATAAGCTTTGATGTCTCTTCCTACCCAAACCATTCTGTGATTCCACGATCACCTCATTCCACCCCCTGCCATGGACAGGGACACCTTGCCCTACCCCAGGCTGCTCGGTGTCACCCCTGCATGCCCCACGTCCTCCCCAGCAGCTCAAACACAGCTTTAGTGACTGCCACCAAATGCTCCAGCAGCAGCACAAGCTCGGGGTCCCTGGTGCTGTCTGTGGGCTATGAGCTCCAGATCTCCTACCCAAGGATGCGTGGAGGCACCCAGGAAAGCTGGAGGCGCCCAAACTGGTGAGAGTTGTGCTGGTGCCCAGCTGCTGTTGGACCCATGGATATGTTCCCCATGGAAGGGACAGGAGAAAACTGGGCTGATCCTTCCAGACTGGGACAGAGCTGTCACAGGGCCTGTTTTTCCCTTCCCCAGCCCCTGCATGGGCTCTGACCAGCCAAAACCCTCTCCCTGGTACTACAGGGTAGAAAATAAGTTCCCATCATTGTTCCCTGCTTCCATGACATGGTCACTGTCCCCCCAGTGAGCTCAGGGTGTACAGGACACCCCACCCTTGGGATGGGTCCCACTGGGGGGCACAATTGGATGCCCCCAGGGATGGCAGGGGACAAAATGAGCTGTTCACTCCCTCCCTTCCCCATCCCTGCATTATCCCTGCCCAGAAAAGGCTGAGCAGAAAATGCCAGGGCTGGATGGGCGATGGTTTGGTTTTGTTGTCTTCTTTTAAACAGCTCCTGTGAACAACTGTTGTGCTCGAGGGGCGGGAAGGGGGGTTACCATGGCAAAATGGGATTTGCTGGGAATGAATAGCTTTCTTTTTCTCCCCTGAAATGAATGGGTTGCTGAGACCTCCCTGCATAGGAAGGCTGTAGGTGCTATGCTCGGTGGAATGGACAGTGAGCAATTATCCCCCCTAGCCTCACGTTATCCACAGGCTTCTTAATACAACTCAGTGTTATTGCACACAAAAAATGTGATCTCAAGTGTGGATTGAGAGAGACAAAATGTTCCCAGTGGGATCTATCCGTGTCTCTTCCCCAGTCCCCTCTGACAACAGGGATTAGCAGCAATGTTTGCACTGACTGTAACTAGGACATAAAGACCATGGTTCATTTCTTCCCATTCAGCTAATTCTTTACATTGCAGACACTACAGGATCCATTTAGGGGTTGTTTTTTTTTTTTTTTTTGTCTCTTTTGTGGAAGTAGGTTGGGGTGGGAGGGGGTAAGGGGGAAAAATCTGCCGAAGAAACTGTTGGCATCTCCAAAGAAAAGTATCTTTTCAACCCTCAGGCTGCAGCCCTCAGCCCTCCTCTGCTGGGGATGAAAGAAACCGCAGTGCACATCTGATGTGATGCCATTCACTGACAGCCTCACTTCTAGGTGAAGGCCACGATATATTTGCCAAGAATGGCAACTTTTAAGAAATAAAGTGATTTAAGCTGGCAGATTTGACCTCCCATATCAAGCTCTGGGATTTTTTTTTTTTTTTTTAAGCAAATGGGAACACTTGCTCCCAGCCATCTCTCATTCCTGACACGTTCCCACCTCTAAAGCAAACTACAGCACCAACTTTAGGTATGTTTTTTTTTCCAGGAGAGCTTTGGGAGGCAGAGTTTGAGCATGTGGGAGGAGCTGGGCCAGAACCTCATGGTGAATATTTTTTGCCAGCTACACAATCCCTAATATGTACAAATGAGGAGTGTTCATGTTTTGGTCCCTTTTGGAAGAAAGTTTCACCAGCAGCCAAAACCTGAGTTGTGGGACACGAGATTTGTGCAAAGGAGATGGAAACTATATTTATGTGCTGCACAGTCACATCACCACCTCAGTCTGTTCTGGGGAAGGGACAGCAGGGTAGTGGCCCTTGGAGCATCTCTGGGCAGGGTCTGGACCTGGTTCCATCCCTCTTGTGGGGCAGGGAAGAGGGCAGAGATGGTTAATATGGCCAGCATGCCTCTGTTCCAGCGCCATGCATCAATCTTCCCTTAACACACAAGTCCTGCTGACTCACAGCAGGTTCAGGGGAGGTTACGTGGCAAAAACGAATTATTATGAGATGAAAGAGGGGCTCATAAATCTTTCTGAGGTAAGGGCAGGCAGGGCTCTGTGCCACAGGCGGTGCAAGGACACGGTGACCCACCTCTGCCCCCTGGTCTCTCCCTTCTCGCTGCTACAGGCAAATGCTGTAGAAATAAAAGCCCCAGAGCCAAATTCAGGCTTCAAAATACTGATTGTGGGGGTTTGTTTCCTTATTTGATTTCAAACATTTAATCTTGGAGATGAAAAGTGTGCAGAGGAGACATGTCTCTTGTCTGAAATTTGGTCAGAACCATCACGAGCCATAACCCATGCGAGGATTAACCCGGATCTGTACACAGACAAGAGAGAGGAAAAATGACCTAAAATTGCACTGTGCTTCTCAGGTGACCCCAGATAATGCGCCCCAAATGTGTGTGATGATATATCTACTGCCTATCACCTCCATTCCTGGCGTGGGGAGGGAGAGCAGATGAATCTGAGCTGAATCTGAGCTGTCCTTGGGGGCCACACAGACTTGCCAAGGCCTTCAACACGTGTTTTGGAGAGCAGTAATGCATGGGCTCAGAGTGCAGGATGATGCCTGACTATGTTTTCTTGCAGCACTATAAATATCCTAGGAATGGGCAAGTACTTCTGTGAACAGCGTATTCCTGGGCTCCTTCCAGTAAAGGGAAGATGTGAATGGTACCTTGGAGAAAGTCACCTCTCTGGCACCTCAGCTCTTCTCACAGATGGTGTTTTTTTTGGTCCAGACCTCCCAGGATATCGGTGTTGAGACCAATAGACAACACAGGTTATCTGCTGGTTTATACGGGGGGAAATAACAGAAGTTTCACAGAGTCCTACCTGAAATCTGCATGAGCAAAGTGGATCATACAAACACAGAATCACAAAGTGGTTTGGGCTGGGAGGGACCTTAAAGACCACCTTATTCCACCTCCTGCCTTGGGCAGGAACACCTTCCACTGGGCCAGGTTGCTCCAAGCCCCGTCAATGTGGCCTTGAAAACTTCCAGGGATGGGGCATCAGATCTCAGATGCTCTGGAGGGAGCTCAGATCTCTAGCACACATAAAGACACCTCCATTCAGGCCAGGGCTGAGCCTTGTTGGCACTCACACAGACTCCTTGTGTTCTGCTGGCTGTTACTCCCCAAAAAATGCACAGGACGCTTGGTCTGCTCATCCCAGGAATGGTTATGGGGGTGCCCACCATCACTTCACAGCGTGGCTGTCCTGGTGAGCTTTCCTGCCACGGAGGGATGTAGGTTTGGTAGGTGAAAGGATGTTATGTGTCAAAATAAAGGCATTTTGGAGAGCATGTGCTCATACTGACATATCAATCTGATGCTAATTAATACAGACAGGAGATACATTGTCAGGTTCAGAGCTGTGTGTTAGCTCCCCCCTCACAGCCCTGTGCTGCATGAGTGATGTGTACCTTTAAACCTAAAGAATTTGGAAAGAGAGTTGTGTTTTCTTCGATGTGCACCTTTAAACCTAAAGAATTTGGAAAGTGAGTCGTGTTTTCTTCCCATGGGGTTACCACCAAACTCCACTTGTTCTAGTTTGGTTTCTTCTTCCAAAGCCTGAAATAAAGATGGTTTAAGTTCATTACTGTCAAGTGTAAATGATGCTCTGACTTCACAAAAATGAAGCATATTTCTAAAATTAGTGTCATCCTGTTTAACCTTCTTCATGGTCACATTGTGCAAGCAAAGAGATCAAACATTTTTGTTTCCCCAAAACAGAAATGTTTCATGTTTGGGTTAAAGTTAGGTAGGTGTGTATCCACACAGTGGATGAACTTCTTTGTGTTTAAAAATCAGGTGGGAAGAAGAGCATACTTTGATATTAGGAAATGTTTTGAACCTCAGAGGGCTCCTGAAACATGCTGTGGAGGTCAAAAACCTCTGGGATTTTCTGTTGCAAAGCAGAAAGTCCCAGTGTAACCTGTAGCATAAGCGAAAAAGTGAAATATGCAGGACACAAAGTAACCTTTTTACTTACTTCAGTCATCATCAGACTTCACCTGGGGCAAAGCTGAGCCATGGATTTAGGTACTACCTGTTCTTGTTTGGGCTGGAGGCATGGACTCAAAAATCCACCCTACCCGATTTTAAAGATTTTTTAATAACGATTCTTTATTTGTTCAATGAATATCACCTAATGACCACAGGAAGGCAGCTGACAGTTAGTTCCAGGTGGACTCCTTCAGTTGTGAATTGACCTGGAGGAGTGAGCCAGAGTTTGTGCTTTCACTCAGCAGGCAAATCACCAATTAATGCAATGACGAAGCTGCTGTGGGTGCTTGCGAGAGCTTGGAGCAATTAATTACCTGTGTGTTTCCTCCTGTGGCAGGAGCAGCACTGGCTGCTGGAATTATCTTAACTAACACCAGTTGCTGGAACTATCTTAACTAACACTTACAAATCTGGACAGTCTCAGCCGCCCAGAAATCACTGCTGGTTCCCACAGCTGTCAAAGTCAGTCACAGAATAAGGAATTAATCACAGAATTACGGAATTGTCACCAGGAGGTGCAGCTCACCTGTAAGGAGAAATACTGCTGGCTTCTTTCTGAAATACCTGCTTTTATTTATCCTTTTCTATTTTATGTATCTGCATCTTGTTACTCTCACAAAATTCAGCATGAGTGTATGCCTATCAGAGAATATGGATGACCTACTTTGAAAAATAAGGGACTGTTCCACTTTAAATAATTCGTGAAAAAAAAACTTTCATTACTATAGAATTAATTCTTCTCGTTTTCAAGCATATGGTTCACTTGTCAATCTTTTCCTGATTAATTAAAATCATACTTACTGTCATTTTAAACAAACTTAACATATATGATGAATATACATCTTCAGATTTTGAATCAGTTCTCGAAATTATGACACATTAAAATCCACTTGAAGACCAGTTTTAATAGAATTATTTAAAGAAAGAAATCCACTGAGTTATGTTTTTATAAAAGTAGAATTATCTCCTCTCTGGGACAGGGAATGAAGACAGCAAATTCCATCAGTTTTACAGAACTGAAGAGATGGGATTTCTGAAGATGAAAAGATGAGCTCATTTCCTCACTCGGGGTCCCACGGCACTGCACATTAGTGAATCTCCTGACATGCAGTGTTCTGCCTTCAGGCACACCCTTGCCTGAAATCCTTCCCATATTTTTCCCATTTCTCAGCACTGTGTTATTGGATACACCTTCTATTTACAATAAATTAATCTCTGATCTATTTTCTGTTGTGAAGGTGAGCTGTGTCTCACTTGGCTGCTGAAGGAGGAATGTTAGTCATCCCAAGTCTCTCTGTAGTTGCTGCATCAAGACAGCTTCAGGAAGATAGTGGCTTTTGTTGCCTCTTTAGGTTTTTGTCTCTGGGACAAGACTTCACAAAGTCATCTGCCCATGCATTTTCTTATGTCACGCTTTTTAAATTGAGATCACCCTCCTTCTGGAAATACTCCTCTGCTGGCTGTAGAGGAGGTGCTTCCTCCACCAAACTCCAGGAATGAAATTGGGTGTTGGAGGGAGTTGAGTGGAGTTTCACCTCATGCTCCTTCCTGGAGATGGGCAGGGGCAGAGGAGGTGGGGATGAGGGAGAGGGCAGCATGCTTAGGGAGAAAGGGCTTGGAGGAGCAAAGTGATGCAGGAAGCCAGGAGGGCTTTCAAGGGGTGATCTCTCCATCCTGCTCTCTCAGCTCTGGGACTGGGGCTCTTTTGTCACTGCATTCTGATCTGGTCATACTTTTTATGCAGAAACTCGAGCTGAGGATGAACAGCCTTGTTCAGATGAACAGGCAGCTGGACGTGGCCCAGGTGCCCTCCAGCAGATCATACAGGGAGGGAGAAGGGAGCGTTGTATGACCTGTGATATGAATGAACCCAGGGAAAGGAAGGAGAACATAACATAATCCTGTGATTTTCTCTGTTAGGTTACATGTGAGGGGCTGTGTTCTGCCACAGCTCCTCCATGATCAGACAGAAGTAGGAACTTGCAACTTCTGGCACATTTTGGGGGTCAGCAAGACCCTCTTTGGGGACTTTTTTTTTTTGCATGGGAGAGCGAGGGAAGCTTTTATGCTAATTTTAAATCCCTTTTGTGGAATCCCGTGTGTCTTTCTTCTGCCAGAACCTTTTCCTTCAGCATTTTTCTTTGCAGGCATGTGGCTGGTGTGGACCAGGGACCAAGGACAGGAAGGACAGATGGACATGTGATACCTGGGTTGGGTTGGGAGCCAGGCATGAGAGCAGTGCAATCCCTTTGCTGTGACTCCGCAGGGGCACCAGGGAGACTTCAGAGCTCCCAGACCTCCTTCCCTCACATGATTGACCCAAATTCCCCCGGCATGGATGTCTGTGAGAATTTCCTCCTTGTTGTCTATGAGCAAGAGTGTAGGTAGGTTCAGCTGCAGGGCAAGGTTGCCAGAAACAGATAAATGAAAAGAATTCCTTACTGTTAGGGACATTATAAGTGGGTACTGATATTGTGATGCTCTGAAAAGCAAGGTGATGTCTTGGGCCATGTAGGGGGGACAGAAAACAGCCAGCAATGAGAGTGTTTCAGCACTCTCACAGTTGGTCTCAGAAAATGCAGCTCAGTGTGTTTTTGGGGTTTGTTTTGGTTCTCTTGAACAGTCGAACTTACTAGAGGTGAAACCACTTGTGGTTTCCTGTTTTCATAGCATGGCTTTTTTATTGTATACCAAGGATGTTTCTTAGAAGCAGAGTCACATCTTCTGGCCCACTTCAGCAGGTTTGGGGCTACCATGCAGGTAGCATGGGCATCCGGGGCTCCTTTGTAAGTTTTGGCATCCTTTAAGAGGAAGCAGCTCTTTAGGGTAAAAAAAAAGGGCAAAGAGAAGTTGTGTGAAGCTCATCTTGTTACCAAGTCAAATAAAAATCTGGTTGTGTGTCTACTCCTGTTGTGGATATCCTCAGCTCCTCGGCTAGAGATTGTCACTGAGTCATAATGCTGCAAACAAAACAGGAAGTAAAAAAGCTGTAGAAATGTACCAATTTTAAATTGTTAAGTGCTGAGCACTCTTACAGAAAGATGGTGCTTTTCCTCTTAGTGTGTGTGTATAACTTAAATAACAAAGAGCATCTACTGGGCCAACTCTTCAACCACTTTTCCCAGAGTTGACTCTACAGGGAGGAACCAACCCTGTGTTTTTCCAGCAAACCCCAGTTATACCCAGTATTAATATAATTGTTCAAAGCATCACAGATCACAGAATCCCACGATGGTTTGTGTTGGAGGGGAACTTCAAGCTCATCCAGTTTCACCCCATGCCATGTGCAGGGACACCTTCCAGTGCCCCAGGTTGCTCCAAGCCCTTCCCAACCTGGCCTGGGACACTTTCAGGGATGAGGCAGCAACAACTGCTCTGGGCACGCTGTGCCAGGGCCTGCCCACCCTCGCAGGAAACAATTTCTTCTTCCCAATATCGCATCCATCCCTGCCCTCTGGCAGTGGGAAATCATTCCTCATTTGCCTCCCCTCTTGCTTCTCTTCCAGATTCTTGAAATTTACAAGAATTAGTGGGGGTTTTGCTGGTCCACATCATGAGGTAGAGGATGCTGCTCCTGATGGATCCTCTGTACAAACTTTGATAAAGCTGAGAGAAGCACAGTGTAGTGGGGCATTTTTGGCCCCAGGCTGGTTCAGCAGCAGTATTATCTATGTCCATGAGTTAAGAGAAAATCTGAGAATGGGACAACATAGGCAGAAATTGTTCCAGCACTTGGAAAGGAGCTCCTGCTCCTGCAGCCAGTGCCACAGAGCTGAAAACACAGCGGTTAATGAAGTCTTACAAATGGTGTAATATCTTTCCATGCCCTGTTGGATTCAGCAGGAATTCTGCTGCTCCCTCAGGCTGATTCTGGGTTATGTCCTTGGAGCCTGTGAAGGCAAGGAAGGAGAGGAGTGCGTTGGTCTCCTCCTCATTTCCCCCCATCATCTGTCAACCCCTTCCCAAAACACCTTCTCGCGTTGCAGCGGCATCGCGATGTGCCGCGGGTGACCTTCTTCCCCAAACACCCACAGACAAACTCAGCTCTCCATCTCCTTCCATCCCCAGGGAAACCTCTCCTTTTCACGAGCTCTGTAGCTGAGTCCCGGAGGTCAGCACCGACGGTGGGTTTTTGTCGTGTTTCCTGGAAAGTTCGGTAATTTATAGCACGAGATTTCTTTTAGGAGAGACGGAATAGTTCACGTTGTGTAAACTTCTGCAAAGCACTTGGAGCTGTAAGTGCTGATAGAGCCACGCTGCACCAGTTTACATTCTGCAGACGGCTGATTTATGGAGGTGGCAAGTTGGTGGGGCTTTTTTCCCCCTCTAGATGCAAGGCAATTTCCTGAGGTTGAGTGTCTGTGACGTGTGTCCTGCAAGAAAGATTTTTTTTTTTTAAAAAGACATCTCCAAAATGAGAGAATTGAATTCCCCCATTTGGGCCAATTTTACAGAATTTGTACCATCATGTTCTCAGTCCGCAGGCTGTGGCTGAGGGAAGATGCTGATGGGGACAGGGTGACTCCCTCCTGGTTCCTGCAGACCAAAGGGCCATCACTGCAGGAACACTTCACCAAAAATCAACTGAATAGCTGAGAGCTTTAAACAATTATTATTCCCTTGACAAAAAGTTATTTCTGTGGAATTAGAGGTGTGCAAGCAGCGCTGGGTGGGAAATGCCACTGGTGCTCATTCTGTGGAGGTTTTTATGAACAGCCAGAGCAGCTCCCTGCAGCACAAGACAGCTGAGTGCACTTGAGAATGCTTTTATTTATCTGTTCTACAGTTCAGCAACAGTAAACACTGTCTCCCCTTCACGAAAAATGGCTCATCCATGTTTATACCCATAATAACATGTCCATTTCCAAATGCTCCTTTGAAATTTCATCTGCTTGAAACGCCACGACTGGATTAAAAGGTTTGGGGATACATCTGAAGTTGAGCTGACCTACCTTGCAAACATCAAACCTCCCTGGGTGAAGCATGAAGAGCTGTCTGTGGGTTTGCTTTTTGGGAGCTGCAAGTGTCCCATTTATTTGGGTTACCCTCGTCTTTTTGCCACCAAACTCCAGCCATGAAATTGAGTGTTAGAGGGAGTTGAGTGGAGTTTCACCTCATGCTCAAGACCTGCATGAGCATTTACATCTGCAGTTTGGTGGGGGATTGCAGTAGCTGGGATAGGGACAAATTTTGAGGGGTAAAAGAGTTTTGCTGGCGTTTCCTACCTTCTAGGAGATCTTCTTGCCCCAAAAAATCTGAAAAAAAAATTTCTCTACATCACTTAGCAGTAGCAAAAGCTTAGTTTGCCTATAGTGGATCACTTAACAGAACTTTTCAGTGCTGTCCTGCCCTGTGGTCTCCTTCTGGTTCTGTTTCCCCTCTTTCTATGTATATCAGCACATGGATTATCTAGATTTAGATGTCCACCTGGCTGAGATCCTTAATAATGAATCAGTGGCACTTCCCAGCTGTGCACAGGCCCCTGCATGTGTCTGCAAGTCCCCAGGAAGAAGCTCTGTAGGTATTTTCAGCTTTTTTAAGTGACTGAAATTTAGAAAGCTTTTTGTCATTGTCAGCAAATGACAACAGTAACACCTGAATGGCAGGAAGGAGAAAGGAAATGTGGTTTTTCTTTCACAGAAATACAAATTCCAAGAAATAGAAAAAAAAAAAAACAACGAGAATTTGACAGCAAATTAAAAACCCAAAATAAAATAAGCCCATTCTGGGGAGTTAAGGTTCTCCCTTTACATCCAAAATGTGGTTTTAAACAAAAACAAAAAAAAAAAAAAAAAACAAAAAACCCAAAAAAAACCCAAAAGACTATACATCTTCGCCAGTGAGAGGGAGAATATTCCTGGCCATCTCTGCCCATCAGCTTTCTAGTAATCTGCATTATTTTGGCTTCCCTTATGCTCAAGCTGCAGCGTGCAGATTGCAGGGACAGCTGTCTGCAAACAGTTGATACTGGGACTAAAGCTGGTGAAATCTGGAAGTGTGCCTGTTCTACAGCTTCAGCGCTGTACTTCTGCAGATATGCCCTGATGGAAAACACAGGGAGCACTCCCAAACCACAAAAAACAACAACAAAAACCTCCAAAGCACCTGCAGCCTGTGTGCAGTATCAGCGATGAGGCTTCACTTGCCACTGAAATCGTGGTCAAATGATGCCCAAAGACACACTGGTGATGGGACCAGTACAAAAGCTGCACTGAAAATTGTTTTGGAAACATCTTGGGCATGAAATGCTCTGATAAAGAAGAGTTTGTTCTAACATCCCTGACACTGAGTGGGGGAAACAAAACTGGCTAAGAAAAAATGTAAATATTAATTCAGATAAAAATTACTCCTTGCAGAGGACACATCTGGAAATAGAGCAGCTTCATGGTGTACTCCCCTCATGATTTCATGCAGATCCTCTCTGCAGGCAGCAGACCCTGAGGGGTTCTTCAGGAGTGTCCATTCCTCCCTAGGAAAAAGGATAAATATGAGACAAGTGCCCATTATCTCCACTGACCATGAAAAACCTCTGGCTGAAACTGTAACGTCAAAAGTTTTAGCAGCCTTAGAGCACCAAGGAGCCTTCTGTGTCCAGGCTGGATGGTCCAGCTGGCCCTCCTCTCTCTGTGCTGCTCCAAGCCGATGGAAATCTCAGAATAATTGAGAGGTTAAGGTTGGAAAAGCCCCCAGACCATGGAGTCCAACCATTCCCCAGCACTGCCCAGGTCACCACTGTCCCATGTCCCCAGGTGCCACACAGACACAGCTTTTAAATCCCCCCAGAGATGGGGACTCTTACACTACCCCAGGCAATCTGTGCCAGGGCTGAACAGCCCTTTTCATAGAAAATTTTCCCCAGTATCCAACCTGAACGTCCCCTGGCACACCTTTAGGCTGTTTCCCCTCATCCTGTCACTTGTTCTGCGACAGAAGACACTGATCTCCACCTGGCTGCCCCCTCCTGTCAGGGAGCTGTGGAGAGCAAAAGATCTTAATTCTCCTTGCTGTGATGGCACCTGGGAGAGCTGGGTGAATGCAGATCCTTCTCCTTTAACAGGATCTGCCCGGGAAAGTGTTTGCTGCAGCTGCTGCCTGGATGCTTGGGCAGGCTCAGATTTCAAGCTTTTTGTCTGCCCCAAATCGCATTGTTCTCTTATCCATGCAGTCCTGCTCATGAGAGACATCCTCGTCAGGTTTGGCAGCGCATCTGGTGGGGCACCATGACTTTGCTGGTGGTTTTGGTGCAGTTTTAAGCACCAGGATGGAGTCCTGGGAGCGTGTGTCCCGTGGGAGTGAGGTGGGTTGGGGTCCCTGTGCTCCATGGATGATCCTGTGAGTGAGAGACGGTGTCAGACCCACCACTTACATCCCTGAATTACTGTGTGGTGCTGTGGAAACAGGAAGGGGAGAGGTCACCTTAATTACACGGCAGAATATGAGTGATTTTGTAACAGCTAGGAATGGATCTGGATAAAGCCTATTCATTCAGCTTTTGCAAGCATAGGAAGAACGGGTCCCTAAGTATCCTTCAGCAATTTATTTTGAGTAGTCTCCAACTGCTCTCTCAAAAAGTTTCTGCTGTCTTTAATGCCTTATTGCATTGAGAAGCATCTCCTCTGCCTTGGAAAGTGGCTTTTTAAAGGGGACAGATATTGATAGGAAAAGGAGCAACAGTTTTAAACTTAGCATAATAGATGCCAGGAGGAAATTTTTCCCTGTGAGAGTGAGGAGGCCCTGGCACAGGGTGCCCAGAGCAGCTGTGGCTGCCCCTGGATCCCTGGAAATGTCCAAGACCGGGCTGGATGGGGCTGGAGCAGCCTGGGACAGTGGAAGATGTCCCTGCCCATGGCAGGGGGTGGCATGGGATGAGCTTTAAGGTCCTTCCAACCCAAACCATTCTGTGATTCCCTCTGAAATGCTCTCAAAACTCTCACTCATAAGAAAGGGCCTTGACTTGCTGGTGATGTTTGGATCATCTTTTTCTCTTCTCAGCACCTTAATTATGTTAATGACACGCCATCCTGTAGCCGTGGCAGCTGAACACCGGTCCCCTCTGGTCATGGCAAAAGATGGGTTCATATTTGGGCTGGGAGCACAGGACTTTCTGACTCAGCCCTGGTCAGGGAGCTGTTGAAACATTTCCACGTTTGGAGCATTTTTTGTGGAAGTATGAGGGTGACCTGTGACCTGCCCTGTGTGGCCAGTGTGTATTCTGTTGTATTCTGTTGTATAGCCAAGAAGTTCTTCCTGCCATTTTGACTGGAATATGGGATTTTCCTGCCCTAGTTCCCTGTTAAACAGGTGCTTTGTATCATCTGGAAATAGCTGTGTTTCAACACAAGGATCAAGTGGATTTCACAGAGAGGCTGAGATTTGCTTTCAAGCCTGGCTCATGTGACATGAAAAGCTGCTCTGCATGTAATAACCACTAATATTATTAAAGTGTGCTTCAGGGTGGGCACTCTGACAAAAAATACCACTTTATCACCAGTGCAAAAGAGAAGAGTGGGGATTTTTTTTCAGTTTTGGAGGGATTTTTGTCTTTCATTATTGTTCCAAACCATGGTGGACTTGATCTAACCCGCAGTAATAAAAAAAAAGATTATCTCATGGACAGTAAGCTCATCACCACCCTTTGCTGATAACAGAAAACAAACACCCCTTGCATCTCAGTGTGTTGGAGGAACAGGCTGCACTCCCTCCCTCGCCTGGATCAAGTCAAAGCAGGAATCTTGGCTATGTCTGGGAAAGAAGGATGCCAAGAGATTTTTTTGTTTCACTTTTTAGTTGACTTATAACTCCACTTGCAAAATATTCCCAAACTGACATCTTTTTTTTTTTCATCATTGTCATGATACACAGTAAAATAGGATCATGATTCCCAGAGAAGTAAGAGGTATGGTGTGCTCACCTTCTCTCTTTCTGTATCTCTCCGCAGTTTTGAGCATTTTTTTTGGTGAAAAAGAGAAAGAAAAGTGAATTCCTATTTGGGATAGTTTCTTACAGAATGAGTATTGTCAGTAGTGGCAGGAAAAAGGATCTGAAATGACAAAACACCTAATGTTTCCATCTACCCTTTTAATTTCTGTTCCTTTGCCTTGTCCTGGCTGTGTCAGTGCCCTCTGAAGTCTTGAGGAGCACACTGGGTGAATGCACAGTGAGGGGAGGGTGTCACTGCCAGCATTACGTGGGCCTGTGGCACATCTCCCAGCAACACGTAAACTGCAACAAATCCTTCATCTCCTCTGCATCACACCACCATGCTCAAAGGCTTTCATTAACTCCGCAGGTAGTAAATTTTTTGATAAATCTATCTGAAGGCCTTTTTTGGGCGCTACTGTCTGGTGCTTCTGCTTCCCAAACACACCTTCCTGCGTTTTGTAATCATGGTCTTTGAAAGATTCCCAGGGAATACAGAAACTGGGCACAAACACAAAACAAATGGAAGTAGGGAATTCGCTCTTCCTCTCTCAGCTGCTGAGATTTTCCTTTCTTCCAGCTGTATTAGGTTTTAAAAGCTGATGTCAGTTGTACTGAATTTTGTGCAACAATCCAAAAACTGCGATAAAAAGTTTGTGAAGGCAGTCATACATTTTCAAATTCAAATAATTTTCTTGCCTAAATGTTGATGAGTAGAACAATTAACCAAATGAACTCAAGCATTCATAAGTAAACCTCTACCTACCACCATTCTTTCAATTATTTTGACCACTCCATATTTTTCCTGCTCAAGGAATAGACTTTTTTCTTTTTTAACTAAAGATATTTATTTCTGTTGTTACAATGTCTGTAGAGATGAGTTCATGAAGAGTATCTCGCAGGTTAATAGTGACATTGTTCTGTGGGTGATTGGTAGGGTGATTCAGGGAAAATGAGGGGCTAAAGGCACTGAGGGTCTCAGGGAGGATTAGGAAACCTCCAGATGCAGGAGGTCGGACCCAGGATGCAGATGTTGGACCCAGGAGAGACCCTGGCATGGGAGAGCACTGGAGGTGTCAGAGCATCCTTCCAAGTGTCCCTTCTGCACATCGAGCAGATGCTGCAGGATCTCAAGAGTTTGTAGCTTCCATCAAACCACCCCCCTGCCTAACTGCCCCCAAACATCCCCTGGAAAATCCTGCACATACCCTTTTCTTTTTGCGCCATGGATCCGTTGCCAGGCTGCACACACCCAGGTTTGGCAGGGCTCCACCACCCACCACGCTCTGGCGACGAGTAAGAGCAGATTTCCCGTCTACTCGGAGTGGCACCGATACTCAGAGCTGGAAGGGTTGGGTAAGGAGGCGCTCCTGGTTTCTCTCAATTCCCCAGGAGCCACCAGGGCTCAGATAAATAAATTTTCCCTAAAGCACTAACGCTTTGGGATGTCGTGAAACTCATGGGATGCCATGAAACTCACTCATGAAACTCACAGGGTGCTGTGAGTTTTGGTCTCTTGTTTCAGCTAGAACACCTGGATCTTTGGAAGACCCGGGAGCTTAGGAGACTGCTGAAGTCCCTGCCCTTCCTACATCCCTGTTTCACCTTTGCAGCTACCAAGGCAGGTTAAAAAGTGCAGTTTTGGTTCTGAGGTGTCATTACTTCAATGCATTGAATGTCTCCTGCCTAGCAGGAAATAATCTACTTTCTTAGACCTTTTCTATGAGGGTAGAAAAGGCTGAAAGAATTGGGATTGTTCAGTGTGAAGAAGAGAAGGCTCCAGCAAAACCTGTGTCTGTCCAGCGCCTCAAGGAGCCAACAGAAAACATGAAGAGGGACTTTTCACAAGAGCGTGTTGTGGCAGGACACAGGGAATGGCTCCCACTGTCAGAGGGCAGGGACAGATGGGATATTGGGAATTAGGAATTGCTGGCTGGGAGGGTGGGCAGGCCCTGGCACAGGGTGCCCAGAGCAGCTGTGGCTGCCCCTGGATCCCTGGAAGTGTCCAAGGCCAGGCTGGATGGGGCTTGGAGAAACCTCTGATAGTTCAAGGTGCCCGTACCCATGGCAGGGGTTGGAATGGGTTGGGTTTCAAGGTCCCTTCCATCCCCAGGCTACCCTTCCATGATTCTGTGTGTAAGCTTCCCTTACATTCTGCACCTTCCTTGGCTGACAGCTGAGACACACCTCCCTCAATCCCCATGGATAGTTTTGCCACGGAGGCTGTGGGAAAGACCTCTTGGAGGGAACCTGAGGAGCCATCTCTCCTCTGGGAGCTGTTACACCTCCAGGCAATCTAGAAAACACCATTTATTATTTCCTAAGAAATAATAAATCCTCCAGCTCCCCTTTCTAATTTTGTTTTTGTTTGGTTTTTATTTTAACCTTACCATTAAGATGACCAGGAACTTTGTTTATTTACTTAACAAAAGCTGAATTTCTCACAAACATAAGAAATTGGGATCTAGAAGAGCATCACAGAAGCAAAAAGAATTGTGAAACACACCCCATGGCGCCTGGCAACACTAGTTTTATACAGGAATTGTTTGATTTAAGAAATTAGGATTTTGGAAAACACATATATTCAGAAACCCTGTGCTTTAGAACCAGATTTAAATCAAATGAAAAGCCAAATAGTCGAGCAGCAAATCTATTAGATACCAACTTCTTTTGGCTTTCACCCTCAGAGCATAAAAATTCATATTGAACCTCCATATAATTAATTTGGTATTTGTCCTGTTTATAAGAAAAATGACAAAATACATTAAGAGAGTAACCCAAATACTGGCTGTGCCTTGCTTGCCCAGTGCAGCATGAGTCAATGGGCAGCAAACACTCTTGAGAAGGTTCTTGTTGGCACTTGTGACTTCAATTCCATTTTCATGAGAATCAGCTGAACTGAACTCATTCTTCCTCTTAACATCACGTGGCTTTTGCCAATCTTTACCACTGGTATCAACAGCTACAAATATTCTCAAATGAGGCATCTGCTTGTGCTGGGTTTGAGTTCCCACCATGATCCCTACACACCAGCCTCAGAGCTGCTTAAAAAATGTGGCAAGGAAACAAGGAAACTGCCTTAAAAGAAAGAAGGGTGTTGTGACTATGCCTGGGAGAAGAGGTTTATAGTCATCATCTGCATGGATAATTAGGAAGCACATGTCTAAATACTCACTTTTTTGTACAGCATTAAAAAGCATGTTGCAGGTCCCATTTTGATGACCAGTCTGCCTATTTTGCATCCACACTCTTGCAGCCCAGCTGCAGGAGCACAAAAAATTAAACCATGAGGTAGAAGCTTCTAAAATTGTGTCAAGAGACTCTTTTATGTCACAGAATTGGTTGGGTTGGAGGGAGCTTTAAAGGTCATCAGGCACAATATTTTTTCGTTGGTTGCCTCATGAAGCTGTAAAAACCATGGACATGATGACATTGGCCTCAGTGGGGACAAGCTGGGCAGGATTAGAGGTTTTCAGGACAAGATTAGAGAGTTTTAAGGCAGTAAAGTCTACCCAAGCTGCAGATGACATCTTGGGCTCAGGAAATCCTGGTGGTGCAGCTTGCAGCAGGACACAGCTGCAGAAATGTTTTTTTGTTTGTTTGTTTTGGACTTTCCCGGAGATCTGCTGCATCTGAGCACATCCATTTGCACCAGTACCACAACCACAGAGCATATGAAATGCAGCATTTGCAAGCTGGAGGCTGACAACACCGATACCAGCTGTTTGCTGCACACTCTGCCCTCCCAGCCGCCCTCCCTGCTGCTCACAGCTGCTGCCTCCCTGTTTATGGGGGTCGATATCCTACGTAAAAATGCCAAATCAGAGACTTAAAAAAGCCTTTTCAGCAGGAACATGTCTCCTTTCTAACCCTCTCCCTGATGTGGGCTGGGAAGACTAATGCAAAGCAGGGAAACAGAAACAATAAAATATGTTAATCACTCTTTTGCCTACCAGAGAACGGAGCTGGGCCCCAAGGGGAAGTGACATTTTCAGTTTTATCTCAGCAGCACTGTTCCCTTCAGCACTGAAAAAAATCAGTGCTAGAAACTGCTTTTTCATTACAGATATCTGAATATTCAATGTGTCATTTAAATTGGATCTGTTCCCATAGCCTCTCCTGAGGAGCCTGGTGAGTATAAACTGTCCGGTTGATATCTCACACCAGGTTGTTTTGTCTAAGCCCAAAATTTCTTTGCCTTGTGAAATTAAAACAACCCTTCTTGCTTCAAGTGACTTTCACTTTTTCAAGGGAATTTCAAGCATAAGGACAATTCTGCAGAACTCCTGTTGTATATAATGACCCAGAGAGTAATCTGCTTAACCACAAGAAAACCCTCTTTTCCCCCAGAATTTGGGAGGACTGGCTTTTCATTCTGTTTTGATGGCAAGTGCAGCATCACGAGTGGAGAAAGACTGGCATTTGTAGTCTGAGAGGGATTTTAATAGAAGCAAACTTTCATTTTAAAGAGAAAGAAGAAAGACTCGGAGGGAAAATAAACTTTCTGGGCTCAAAGAACTCAAAGAAAGACAAAGAAAGGGCCTTTGAAATCTGCAGGGTGTCTGTGTATACCCTACCCCCAAAAGGTACTCATGTCTCCCTCCTTTTTTACACCTCTCCCCCAGCCAAGTTAACATGAACCCAAACATAATTTGGATGTTTATACAGAGCATAATTCACACCATGTTCCCAAGGGCAGCAGGAATAGGACTGAGCCCAGCTGGGCATCTGCTATCCAAGGCTGGGCTCGGCAGGGTTTCCACCCACAGGCACATGTGCTCAGGACACCCAAGTAACCAGCAACAGGAGGAAACGTCCTTGGGTTACAGCAGAGCAGGTTTGGTTTGGATATTAGGAAAAATTCTTCATGGAAAGGGTTGTCAAACACTATAACAGGCTGCCAGGGGCAGTGATGGAGTCCCCAGTGCCACCTGAGGACATGGGTGACTGGTGGGCCTGGCAGTGTTTTGGGGAATGGTTGATCCAATGAGCTTAGAGGGCTTTTCCAACCTAAAGGACTCCATGGCAGTATCCATGACAATCCCAAAGCCCCAGCCACACTGCTGCAGGATGTGCCTCCAAGCTCCCAGAGCACACCCCAGCCCAGCCAGGAAGGAGATATCCCTTTTGGCTCAGACCCTGGAACATTTCAAGTGGGGTGAGGAACCATCAGGCTCAAATCCACCCTGTCCAGGTTTGTGCTTTGTCCTCTGCCCTCAGCCAGTGCCTCCTGTAGGAACAGCTCTCATTTACAGGAATAATCGTGTATTGCCTGAAGAAAAGACTGAAAATCAGTGCCATTTGATATTTCAGATGAGTGGTCTCTCCACCAGAGTACTAAATGGGAGACAGACCCTATCTTGACCCATTTTCATTAAAAAATGCCTATTTCCACTGTGACTTAGTTCCACATCTCAAATGAGGAGAGTTTTTCCAACCTGATGGACTCCAAGGAATATTTCACCAAATTTTTTCCTCAGCTGAGCTCACTTCCTATAGACAGCCTTTCATCCTGGATAAATGGGAAGTCAATCTCCATATTATGAATTGTGAATATCCATTATCTCAGTTCTGAATTTGAAAAAATAGTACTGAGTTGCTTCTTGTCTGACTGCCTTGGCACTTCTAATCTAAAATGTTTCTGGATCTTTTGCCTAGTTTTTTTCTTGCATTGAAGGATGAAATTACTGTATTTTTACATAATGAATACTTCACTTTGGTATTGTTTGTCTGGAAACCCTTTCAGAATTGGAAATTTATTGCACTGGATGCTGAGGAACCAATTCAGAGATTCATATTTGGCACAAATAGCGTCCCAGAGGTGATGAAAATGGCCTATATACTCAGGGAAATGCCTGTGTGAGAATGGACAGAGATTTCCATCACACATCTCTTCTGCTCCACTTGGCCAAATGGCCATCTGGAAATGTGACCCTGTGGCCTTGCTTGGGCCACCTTGTCCTCCTGCAGGACACCTGCCCAAGGCATGTGGCAGATTCAGAGCCTGAAGTTTGAAGAAGCATTTTTTAAGAAAAGATTTGAGCTTGAAGTGATTAAAAACAATAAATATTTGCTGTGTTTCTGTTGGCATGAAACACTCACCATGCTAGGGGTGGCGGGGGTTAGTGGTCCAGCAGCAATTCTCCGTTCCCTCTGATCTTTGATCCCAGCCCTAACACATTTCTGGGGGCTGTGCTCTGGGCAATATAAGAGTTTGGCCCCCGTACAAAGGTGGCTGGATGGATTCAGCCTCCCAGAGCAACCTCCAAACTCCGTGTAGCTCTGGCTCATGTTTGGATTTCACTGACTTTAGAAGTAAGAGCCACCCACGGAGATTTGGTCTAATTTTAAACTTTCCAGGAGTGTTGGGGAGATTTGACAGGGATTCTCAGCTGGGGGCTGAAGTACGTGGATAGAATATACAGATGAGATCCATGGCCAGATAAATAAGATCCTAGCAGGGAAGGCCCATCATGACATAAACACATATGCTCCTTAACAACTGAATATTCACTGGGGCTCTCTTTGTCTGTCTGATCATTGTTGCAATTATTGAAACACTCTGAGGTGTTGAAGGTGGTGAAACAGAGTAAAGCAGAGATGCCTGGTTATCATGGCTCAAAATTACCTGAAGCATTCCCAGACAGCCAAGGAAAAACTGGGGAGTGCCCACTGGAAATAGGCTTTTGGAAGGACCACGAAATGAAGGCTGGGTGAAGACAGACTTGTTGCTTTTGAGTTTCTGCAGGTTTCTCATAAACAGAACTTAGTGTTCCTGTTTATGTATCTACTCCTTGTGTATGCTTCAAACCCATAACTCACGACAAATTAACTTTTTGGCAGGAAAAAAGGAGCATCTTGACTGTTTCTAGGTTGTCAAAAACCCTTTCCTCAGGGTTAAGCCGTCTTCAGTATAATTGCCTGTAGAATTTTCAATGCTCAGAGACCTGCAAGGCAAAGTCCACCATGCAGCAAAAGGAGAGTCTCTGTCCCAAACAATTTACATCATGAATACAAGAAAAGGAAAGCAGGCAGATTAGGAGTGCCAAAAAAGTGAAGATACACCTCTAGAGACTGCAATAGCGAGCAATCCACATCTGCCAACTGCTAAACGCCCCTTGGCAAAGATTTCTGTAGCAGCTGTATCTGAAATATTTCTATCAATCCAAATTATTCTTCCCCCTTCCTCTCATGCAATCATTGTGATTTTATCTTTCCTTTTCCTCAGTTTTGCTGAATTTTGTCTGCTGTTCCATGCTTAACATTCAGATTGCTTCCTCTGATCTCCATAGACCATATTTCTGGGTTTTTTTTCTCAAGACTTTGAGGATGCAGGTTCCAACAGCTTAAATTACAGAGATGTCCAGACAAAAAAATGGACATCTCTCAGACGATTTCTGCAGAGTTGTTGTGATCTGAGTCTTCAGCTCAGATTCTGGATAACGAACTTTTTAGGGTGATGCTTTTAGATGTGCAGAGCCTGGGTAAGCATAGCAAGTTATTTAGCTCTCCTATAAGTAGTCCTTGTCTGGTTTGGGTTGGAAAGGATTTTAAGGATTGTCCCACTCCACCACCTGCCATGGGCAGGGACACATTCCACTGTCCCAGGCTGCTCCAAGCCCTGTCCCCTGACCTGGGACACTTCCAGGGATCCAGGGGCAGCCACAGCTGCTCTGGGCACCCTGTGCACCTCAGAGACAGCAGTTCCTTCACAATAACCAATACACACCTCTTGTCTTTCCATTTAAAGCTGTTCCCCCTTATCCTATGACAACAAGCCCTGATAAAAAATTTGTCTTTGTAGGAGACAGACCCCTGCTTGTGACACAAGGCACGCTGTGATGGAAACCTCTCCCTTGATCACTGCTGCCGTAGCAGGGTGTCCCAGGTCCTTCTCCCAACCCCGCAGAAAGTGAGGGAGACCCTAGGGAGGAACAGTTTTGTTTGATGGGTTTAGCAGAGAGGCTGCCAGGTGGAGCTCAGCCAAGAGGCAGCAGACCATGACGGACAGGCCCGCACCATTTTAGACAGCAGCAGTGCCCAGGGGAAGGGCCAGGCTGAGGGAAATCCCCTCACAAACACACACAGAAATGTACAAATCCACACTCACACACACACACACACAAACACACACATCCACAGTCACACACGGGCCCAGCACAGCCGAGGTCAGAGTCCAGTTAGGTACTTTATTACTCATAGAGGCCTTGTCTGGCTCTCAGGGCTGGAAGAATGGCGCTGTGCACACGCGAACCCGCCGGCACCAAGAGCGATTTGCATTTGAAGCGAGTCACTGATCCCATTCCCAGGGGCTTTATTTGATGCATGGCTTAGCAGAGGGGCAATTTGGTTTTATTTACGGCCGGGACTTGGCACAGGCTGGCGGCTCCACATTTGAGCTCTGAGGGCATCAGCCTCGAGAGCCGCTCCTCGTTTCCAAACACCACCTAAAATGTTGGCCTGCGTGGGAGTGTTAGTCCCTTAGGACTTCCCAGCCACAAAACCCCATCATCCCCTCTGTATCTGCCCTCAAAAGCTGAAGGCTCTCCTGAGAAACTCTGCCATTCTGAGCAGAAGAGATTCCAGAATAGTCTGGGTTGGGAGAGACCTTAAATTTTACTCTGTTCCACCCCCTTCTGCTACCCCACACCTTCTGCTATCCCAGGTTGCTCCAAGCCCTGTCCAAACTGCTCTTAAACACTCTCAGGAATGAGGACTATCACCAATCTCAGCCAGTAGGAGCCAAGAAGACAGAAAATGATAGAACAGGTCAATCAAACAGTCCCAGGAGATGCAGCTCAGAGCTCACCAGTAGCAAGAGGCTGACTGGGAACAAGGGTGGAACCTGGATGTGGTCAGTGCATGAAAAACCTCAACAGTAACAGGGAGCATAACAAGAGGGGGAGTGAGCGAGCTTAAAGATATAGGTTTATTGACTTCCAAATATGTTTATGCTGAGTCAGATCCGTGCTCTCGCCAGTCTCCCTTTTGATGGAACAAATCAAGCGCAGTCAAAATGCTGAGAAGGTGAATTCAGCTAGGTGAACACTCAATATCTGGAAATACAAAGCTGTTGTTTTAGATGACTGAAAAGCCTGAAATAAGAGAGGGATACCGGGGGGGAAATAATCACTGATTCGTCAGATGCCAAAGCATCATGGAAAAGTGGCCCCTAATACCAAATTCAGCTGCAAAGGAAGTTACCTAGATACCAAAGTAAGGCTCTGAATCATGGAGGGAAGAAAAAAATACCAAGGGGAGCATAAAAACTCTCTGCAAGGATGAAAACTAAGTTGCCTTCTCTTAGCAGCCTAAACAGGACCTACGCTTTTTAAAATCCAGTCCAACTTGCGATACTTGGGCAGCTGAAAATCCAGAAATCCAGGACTGGCTGTCACAAGAGGAAGGGCTTCTCCTCCCAAATCTAAAACCATGCGCAAATACAGAGGCAGAAATCTGATACACTCAGTCCTGGAGCCTGGCCAGCAGCACAGGCTCCAGGACTGAGCACATCTCCCTGATGGAGAGAGACCAGTCTCCCGAGCTTAAAAAATTATAAAGCACTCTGTTAGCTTGCGGAATTTCTACCTGGAATGCTAATTTAGGATATTATCAGTTACACATGTTTGAGAGAGTCTGGTTGTTTAATAGACATCTGTTCTTTCTGGCATAGAGTCAGAGGTTTCCCACATCTAGCTGCCTCTTTCAGGATAGCACTGCTTGGGACAAAGTCTTAAGAAACATAACCTTGCACTAGCTCAAGCCTTGGCAAAAGCAAGCAGCTTCTCATATGGTGGACCACCTGATTCTGCAACTAGTGCAGCCTAAAAAGTGCTGCTTAGATCTATCCAACTGCTTAAATGCACAATGAGCTTTTTCTAAGTCTGACCTTCATTGCATATCCTCAGCATCTGAAAAATGCTGCCTGAACACACTCCAGAGTGACTGTGTCATAAAGGCTGGATCAGCATCCAGGAGTCTGAGTGCTCCAAATGTCATGAACCTGCAAAACTGGGCAGGAGAGCAGCCTTACTCCTTGTATCGCTGATGCGCTCCAGTTTTCCTTGGAATCGGCCCACAATGCAAAATGTGGTTTCTGTACAGTTTTAGGTGTTTGGTAAATGCTGACTGCGGTACCCTCATCTCCATCTATTAATGTAATTACTGTCCCATGTGTGTGTGTGTGTGCTACCATTAGGACAAGGGACAATGGCTTTCCACTGCCAGAGGGCAGGGCTGGATGGGAAATTGGGAAGGAAGTGTTGTCTGTGAGGGTGGTGGGGTCCCATCCCTGGAAGTGTCCAAGGTAAGTTTGGAGCTGGTTTGGAGCAACCTGAGATAGTGGAAGGTGTTCCTGTCCATGGCAGATGGTGGAACGAGGTGAGCTTTAAAGGTCCCTTCCAACCCAAACTATTCTACAATTTCATTCAACTTCTCCATCCCATCACAGTCCTTATTATGAGAAAAAAAATGTTTGCATTGTTAGTGAATCCCACAGGGGATGTTTTGGAAGTGAAATTTCTAGATCCATATAGGCAGGGTTAAAAAAATAGGTTAGGAAAGATGCCAGTGTTGGGTTGTGTGTTAATTTATTTGGTCTTTTGGGTTTTTTTTAAGGTTAAGAATCCCTAGGTGTACCTAACTTCTGTAGGATCCACTGAGGGAGCTGGGATTGTTTAGTCTCAAGAAAAGGAGGCTCAGAGGGGACCTCATCACTCTCCACAACCCCCTGACAGGAGAGTGCAGCCAGGTGGGGGCTGGTCTCTTCTACTGTGGCTGAAGTGAGAGGACCAGAGGAAACGGCCTTGAGACAGGGGAGATTCAGATTAGATATTAGAAAATATCTTTTCACTGTTAGAGTGGTAAGAGTGTTAATGTGGCATTGGATCAGTTTGCCCACGGGGCTGGTGGAGTCACCATCCCTGAAAGGCGTTTGAGGGGAGCTAGGATCTGGTACTGGGAAATGTGGTTTGGGGGCTACAGTGGCAGTGCTGGGTGGACAGCTAGATTTAATCATCTTAGAGTGTCTTCCAATTTTGATGATTCTATGATCGTATGATTCTGTTTTGTCTAAAAAAACCACATAGATCTGGGGAAAGAAGTGTGGCAAAGGCATTCTTCCTGGTGCCCACCAGTGAACACCCCAGGAGATCTCTGAAAGGAGCAGAGTTCCTCCAGGTGAATGCAGGTGTTGGCAGATGTTCAGCCTCTGCAGACCCCAAGGGATCAGCCCCTGGAGGCCTGGCTGTCAGCAGGGCAGCGTGAAGAATCAGGTGCCTCACACACACACAGGGCTCATCACTCCACCTATACAACTGAGTCCCACCAGGGGAATGAGCCTTCACTGACCCCGAGCTTGGAGCTGAAGGGAGCTTTTCCTAATAATTTCTGAGAACTTTGGTGGTTCAGGAACACTGTGTGGTGTACAAGTGTTATATGGGGTTTTGGTTCAGGCTCTTGAGACTGCCTGGAGGGAAGCTGTGCTTCCTAGGGGTGATAATTTATCCTGAGCACCTCTGCAGAGGTATTTAGTGGGTATGCAGAGATCTGGAAGCCACTGATGGGTATTGTGATCTGCCTAATTCACATTGCTGCTCTGGACCTTCATTTCCCTCCCCACATTCCTTACTGCTGGTTTATGCAGGGTGATCCCTGACAGATCCCTGGCTCTTTATTTAGTGGCTACCTGTACAGCACCTGAAAATATAAGACTCTGATCTATTTTAAGGTCTCCAAAATCTACTCTTTTTCCCATACCAAATAAATCTCTGGAATAAATTCTTCTCTATTATCCAAGGCAATCTACAGCCATCTCTTTATCTTCCCTTCACAGTGAGCAGCAGGAGTAAAGAAAAACACAGAGAAAACAAATAAGCCCTGCCAGAGCCAAATGGTCTTCATATGGAGTTAATTCTTGTTTTGTTGTTGCACACACTGCAGTGATTTCTGCCCTCCTTTAATTTATCTCCCTCCCAGCCAAGCATGGGCTTGTACAGATGCAGCTGAAAGTGGAACAAGGCCCATGGTCCATAAACACTTCACCCAAGATTAAAAGTACTCCATAAAGGCAGAGTATGTTGTTGTCAGCTGTTTCCAGATGAGGGGAAAAAAATGGCTTATCCTTCAACTTGGTCAAGAAAAAGATCATATTGCACTGCCAGACTTTGGAAATCTGGTTTGAAACAAACCAAGACTGGTTTGAGATACAAAGTGTGTTATCGTGTTATCTCTGGTAGCAAATAAGGTTCAGATGCTACAGTGTCTGACACAATTTATTCAAGATTTCTTCTCTTTTTCTTTTTACCATGGAACATAGAGGTTTTTATCAGCTATTTCCTTGTTAGGTCCTTGCCTGTTCTAAAAATTGAAAACAAGGCGTTTTACTCCCACTTCCAGTCTACTGGCAAGGCAGAGAAGTTCATTGTCCTAGTGAAGAGCTGGTCTTACCTGCAGGTGACAAACACCCAGCAGTGGCTAAAAAGTCAAGGGAAAAGTGTTGTATTGCAATGCTTAAGTAGCCTTGGTCTAGGGAGCTGGGGAAGGGGCTGAGCCCCAGGAGGGGCTGAGGGAGCTGGGAAGGGGCTGAGCCTGGAGAAAAGGAGGCTCAGGGGGGACCTTGTGGCTCTGCACAGCTCCTGACAGGAGGGGACAGCCAGGGTGGTCGGGCTCTGCTCCAGGGAACAGGGACAGGAGGAGAGGGAACGGCCTCAGGCTGGGCCAGGGCAGGCTCAGGGTGGAATCAGAAGGAATTTCCCCATGGAAAGGGCTGTCCAGTCATGGCAGAGCTGATTAGGATGGTGGTGGAGTCCCTATCCCTGGCAGGACTTAAAAGTTGTGTGGATGTGGCACAAATGGGTCAGTGGTGGGTTTGGCAGTGCTGGAGATGGTTGGATTTGGTCATCTCAAAGGGCTTTTTCATCCTAAACAATTCTGTGGTTCCATAACCAAACCACTGGGGTGCAATTTGGGTGAGATGGAGAAGCCTCAGTTAAATTCCAAAAAGTTGGTTATTACATCCTCTGTGTTTAAGTTTGCACTAACTGATGCTTAAAATTCAATCTTAAGCATTTAAGTTGAATCTAAAATTTTGCTCTTATAAGAGCTGGAGAGTTGACTGTGATGGGTGGGGTTTTGTGAGGGTTATTTTTGTGGAGTTTTTGTTAAAAGACAAAAAACTTCAACATAGAAACTGCAGAGGGGTTATCAGGTGAACTGTTTTTATTTTTTCTTTTACTACTGGGTGTATCAATAGGTAGATAAATACTTCAGCTCCACAGCTCGCACTCCACAGGATACTGAAAACCTAGACAAGGATCTAAGTGCATGGATCTTCCCCTTTCTACCGTGCCAGGTCTGAAAGCAGCCACACATTCCAAAATTCATCCCATGTTGTGCTTCTCTCACTTTTTGTCCCATATGCTGAGAGCCTTGGGCAGGACCTTTGTGGCACATGACAAATGGGGTGGGAGGCACTCCCTGCTTTGTGAGGCACTTGGAAGGCAAAACACCTATTTAATAACCTGAAATCACTGATTTTCACGCCCAAGGCAGTGCCAACAATGGTTTGAGATCTGCCATGGTGTCCATCTTTTCCAGGAGGTGCAAGAAAGTGATCAGGGAAGGGCTGATTTTCAGTCCAAACCCTGTGCAGCAGGTGAGCACAGGTTAGAGACGAGGATTTATCTACAGATCTGGAAATCTGGAGTGCTCCAAGACAAAAATTCTTGCATATGTAGAAAGCCCTGTGCAAAACCTGTGTTTCTTGTCTCTTGAGAAGTGAAAGCACCCATCACAAAGTCCATAAAATGCTGAGTTCTATCAGCAGCTCTTGCAAACATGCTGGAGAACTGGTCTGGGGCCTTGGCTGTAGGTATGGTATGCTCTCCTCTGCTGTGGAACAGGCCTTTGTGCTGGGAGTGTTACCACCTTAGACTTGTTTTCTGAGAGTTGTAAACAATAAGGGACACAACAGCAGCAAATGAGGAATACAAAGGAGATGCCATCAAGGGACAGGCAGGGAGGACACAGCTAGGTGTGCCCTCTGAAGAGCCCAGAAGAGCCCAGTCTGATCCCTTCTTCCTTAGAAGGGATGACCTTAGATGTTCTTCAGGACTGAACTGCACCAATATAGCACTACTCTAGTAGTACCATCATGGGCAGAGAAAAGCATTTTATCTGTGGTTTTACAAGCTCTTATTTTAGAGTTTCCTTTTTTTGTGTGTCTTTGTCCTGTCTGAACTTTTTGTGTGATTAGGAAGTGGCCGAGCTGGAAATTTCCTTGCTTATTTTTCAGTGCTGCTGGTGCTCCAAGGACAGCTCAGGAACACCAATGGTCTGTGGAGAGCTGCTCTGTCCCAAGGCTGTCATCGATTTTTGGCTTTCCCTTGCAATCTGACAGCAAATGGCTCCTCCAGTTTGATGCTCCACAGCCTGAGCACCACCAGACTTTTTGGGGATCACATCCCTGGGCTGCAGCCCAAGGAGTCTAGTCATGGTGAGTGGAGAGAGTTGGTTTTACTCCAGTGGCTGGTGGGAGGCTGTCCTGCAGCTGTGCTGGACTAATCAGAGTTCTGGTATGCTCCCTTGAGAGTGCAAGGAACATGCTGGGGACAAGATTTTGCCCAGAAACAGGGAATTTAAAGCCACCCCATTGTGACCCAGCATCAAGGACTGTTTATTCTGCAGATTCCAGTGAGGTGGGGGCTCTGATGTTCTCCTACTGTTGAAAAAGGTTGCCGTAATAAGCACGCCCCTTTCTTCACCCTTGGTCAACGCTGGTCCTTGGCATTTTGCACGGAGTTAAGGAGCCTTTCTTCTTATTCTAACTTGTGCTTGCACTCAGCTGTGTGCAGGATTGCCACATGGGTGGCTGGGGTCACTCTTGGCACATCATAAGACATCCCTTGGGAGCTTTCATGCACTCTGCAACTGTCCTGAGTTTGCTGTGGATCTGCAATAGAATTGTCTCAGACCCACCAGCATTTCACTTGAAAGAAAAACCACAAGATCAAGATGGAGCCAGAATAAATGTTTGTCTTTAAGTAGATTTCACCCTGGAAAACCACCTTCAGCCAGGCTGGGCAGCTGGTAATGGCCTTTCCCACCTCTCACACATCAGCTAGCAGGTGATGTCCTAACCTGGAGCAGTTTCACCTCTCCTTTTGGGCAGCAGGTGCAGCGAGCACAGTGAGTTATGGGGGTGCTGTTGAGGGATCTCCGGTCTCAGGACCTGGGTAGGCTTAAATCATCCTGCAGGAACAAAGACCAGCAACCTCATGGTCTGCTTTCAGCAGATTTCCAAGGGGTTTAAAGCACATTTGGTCTCTCCATGCCAGTCTGTGACCTTTGGGTTGTCCTTGAGTATCAGTGTTGATGACCAACCTTGGTTCTACTTTCCAGTTCTGTGCTATAGCCAGAGACCCTTCTTGTGGTCAGCCACCCAGTCAAAACAATACTGAGCTGGGATTGCTTCAGCATCATCTCCAGAGGCCCTGAAGAGGCAACAGGAGTCCAGTGGCCAGGAGAGGGCTGTTTGGGGTGCATTTTGCAATAGGTCAGCTCCCACTGCAGTGGGTGTAGAGATCGTCTGCAGTTTAAAAAGCACTGGGAGTTTTTTGTTGGCTCTTGTGACTTTCCCTAGAACTTTCTGCCATGGGGCAGTGAATCAGTTCACAAAATTCAAGGTAACCTCTCCTAAAATCTGCAATCTTGTGGGCCCCAACTGCTCTATCTTAGCAAATGTGTATGGGAGGACTACAGAAGCACTGGAGGGGGGCTTTGTACAAGGGTCTGAACAGACAGGTCAAGGAGGAAAGGAGTCCCAGTGGCAGAGGCAGGGTTAGATGGGATATTGAGAAGGAATTCCTGGCTGTGAGGGTGGGCAGGTCCTGAGGTTGCTCAGAGCAGCTGCGGCTGCTCCATCCTTAGATGTGTCCAAGGCCAGGTTGGGCAGGGATTGGAGCAACGCGGGATAGTGGAAGGTGTCCCTGCCCATGGCAGGGGGATGGAATGAGATCCTTTTTAAACCATTCTTGGATTCTACAATTTTTCCCCTGAAATCAGGATGAAAAATGACATCAGTATATGCCAAAGCTTGGACTTGGTCCTTTGCTTTCTTGAGTCTAGTCCCATTAAAACTACAGGATGGGGTGTTTTAGGCAAGGCAGTCTGGATAGGCTGGCACAAACAGCCTCCTGGCCATTGGAGCAGCAAAATGCTGCTGAAACTGCATAAGGAGGTAACTCTGTTGGATTGCGAAACAAATTTTGCTTCTTTTTAAAAGAATACTTTTTTTCTAAATGGAAGTTAAAAGCTGATACAGCAAAACTGGGAGAAAACAACACAGTAGGAATTTATAAAAAAACAGCTTTTGTTTGTCAGCCAGAGTAGAACAATGTGCCTCTTTGTCTGCAGCATGGATTATGCAGGAATAAAATAATAAATAAAAGGGCTGCTGAATGGGGCTGACATCGTGTGCCTTCCGAAGGACACTGAATTACTAAGAGGAATAAATCATCCTTGGTTTACAAACAAACAGGCTTGCTGGTGTGCCCATCTCCAAAAGTGTAAATCAGCCCCAGCTTGCCCCTGGCAGTGAGTTCCACCTCTCTGGCCAGGTCCAGAGCTGGTGCTGCAGGTGGCTTCACCCTGGCTTTAAAGAAAAATCAGATTGATGGAATGATCAGAGACCACAGCCCTGCTGCAGTACAACCACTGCAAATCCCCACTGAGCTGGGGGACGACATGGTCCTTCAACCTAAATTCCCAAACTGACCACAAATTTAGGTAAGGGCTCGATGTGATCATATCCACCAGCTGATGGTGGCTCAGAAGAGCACGGGATGTACCTTGGGAGGGTGCACCTTTCCAAGCTGCTGATACCACAGCAGAGCACAGGAACCAGCACTGCAATGCCAGCCTAACTCAGCATCCTCCCAGGAATGGCTGATCCTGCCATGAGTAGTAGCTGCTTCTTCAGGATGCTCACGCCAGGATCCATAAAGATATCGAGGAGGGAACCCTGTAAATTCCTTTGAGGTTTGGAATGTGTTGCTTGGCTCCTGCAGCAACTTCCAGCGACAGGAGGGTTGATCCTTGGCAAAAAGCCTGGACTTCTGGTGGCCTCCAGCGTGGCTGGGTGCACCATGCCTGCTGCTGTTATCACAGCTCCTGGTGGGAAGTTCCACACTGCCTGGAGGGCTTTTGTTGTGCTGGGTTCTCAGGTGACCTCTGTGGGCCAGCAGCAGCATGTCCCAGCCAAGAGGGACATCAATGCATGTGTGTAATGACCCAGATGGGCCTTACACCTCTCTCTGGCAGCTCCACAGAGAGGGTTTCCTTTATGAGATCCAGGTGAGGTGGGCCTGCCAGATGTGTTTCTCCTGAGAGGTCCTAGCAGAGGGTGCAGGTGGAGATCGAGCTCTAAGTGCCTCTTCACAGTGGCTGCACCTCTTCCAACATCCCCAGAACACAAAGGTTAAAGGCAGGCACCTGGCTGGAACAGGTTTTCCTCTATCCCTGTTCAACAAAAAAAACCATATTAAATAATTTTCCTGATCTCAACTGCTTTCATGCATGACCCTGGAGCTGCAGGGACACTGGAAGACCATCAGGTTGTTAAGGCAATGTCATTGCTCATCTTACCTCAGTGTGTTACAGGGGTTGTGAGCTCCTGGGGTTTCTGCTTCTGGGCAGGACAAACTCATCCTCAGGTACTTCAGAGCTTGTCCTGAATGCTCTTCTGTACCTCTCCTCTGCCCAGCTGAGGACAGGCAGAACGCTCAGAGAATTCCAGGAGTTACATCTGGGGGAGGCTGCACACGTGTGGGGAAAGAAGACAAGGAGGAGCTCAGGACCTGGGGAGGGTTGGGATGTGGGCTGCCTTTGGTCAAGCTCTGTGCTGTGAGATTGCTTCTCAGCAATTTTCGTGGTGGAGGGACCACCAAGCCCATCCTGTTTCAGCCCCCTGCCATGGGACAGGAACACCTTTCACTGTCCCAGGTTACTCCAAGCCCCATCCAGCCCGGCCTGGGACACTTCCAGGGGTCCAGGGACAGCCACAGCTGCTCTGGGCACCTGTGCCAGGGCCTGCCCACCCTCCCAGCCAGCAATTCCTCCTCTGGGCTGGCTCCAGCAGCTCCACATCCTTGTGCTGCTGGAGCCAGAGCTGGGGCAGCTCTGCAGGTGGGCTCTGAGCTGAGAGGAGTAGCTCATATTTGGGTGCAGATATTGATCCTTTGGAGGACAAACATGAGCTCACTGATTCTCTAAATAGTGGAAAGGGATTGGCCAATTCTTCTAAAACTTGGAAGAAAAAGCAATGAGGAACACGGATATGAATCTATGGGGAGAAGGAGTGGATCACGGATGGGAGCCAACCCAAGGATGCAAATGGAAAATATGGGTGCAGGTTTTCTTTCACAGATAATGATTATGCAGAATTATCTAAAAAAAAAATCTGTCTTCTAAATGGTTTCTGGATATTAATGATGAAGAGCAGAACATTGCTTTGGCTCCAGTGATATGTAAGAGGGTATGACTTGAATTAAAACAGTCTTCATTAAAATGTTTGGGGTTTCTTTAACTTTCAATTTTAGTGTAAATGAAAGAGTGGAAAATTTTTTTCTAATTACCTTTCCAGTTACTTCCATTATTAGTGATTATTATCTTAAGGAAACAGTATTTATTTAAATATCCTAAAACTATCTGGTTTTGTCCTTTTTTTCCCCTCACTACTTAATCACTTGTAATAGAGCTAAAAGAAAAGAAAACACTGATGGGTCTTTTGGTGGTTTGTTGGTTTTTTTTAGTCTTTCCCTTTCTTCATTTTTTTCTTGATTGTTTGGCAGCATTTCATTTACACAGTCAGATTTGTCGTTTCACCCATCTAGCTGTCAGGTTTTCTCCACTTATTTCTTACATTCTTCCAGTTGGGAAGGGCAAAAATCTTTAAAGAGCGCCATTACAGAGCAGCAAAAGTTAACTGAGGATCTTTGGATCAGACTGAAAAATGAGAGCCTCCTTTGGCTCATCCCTGTGAAGATGAACTGGATCTAAAGTTCATCGTGTCCTGTTGAGTAGCTGTTGGCCAGAACACAGAATCGGTCTAGGTCAGGACTTTGATGTTGTTACTAGAGCTGGCTTGGAGGCAGCGTGTGACTTGGACTCCAGACAGGAATTTAGGTCAATAACTGAGGATGATGAGCAGAAGTAACAGGACAAAAACATGTACAGAGTTTTAATTTCCCTAAATTTATGCCTCTTTTAATACCAGCCTTGCACAGCGCAGAGCGTGCTCCTCACCTGGGTGTTTCAGCTAAGCTTCCTTCCCATTCCTGCAACAGCATCTCATGTCTGCTGAGATCCAAGGGAAAACGCCTTCAGATGTCAAAGGATGCCCAGGTGGAGCACTGGTGTGTGCCCTGAGGTGAGGTCCTGCAGGGCAGTGCCCCTCTGGGTGACCCTGAGCCTGAGTGACAGCGGCTGCTCCACGCTCTCGAGACAAGGAGAAAGCTCTGCAGACAAAACTCCCAGAAAAGCTGTCCCATCCCTGCTTCTGCAGCCTTGGCTTTGGTTATCAAAAACAAATCATCAAGGGAAACATGTCCAGTGTGTAAGTGTGCTGCTGCTCTCCTGGGGCTGGATGCACCACCATGGCAGCCTTTGAGAGTTACAGAACCGTGGAATGGTTTGGGTGGGAAGGGACAGTAAAACTCATCCAGTGCCACCCCTGCCATGGGCAGGGACACCTTCCACTGTCCCAAGTTACTCCAGAGCAGAGGGGCTCCAGCCCTGGCAGCAGCTCCATGTGCTTTCTCTCCCTTTAAATTATCTGTTTGATTCCTCTTGATTTACCTTCACTTACCTTCATTAATCTAATGTGGATTAGACCACATTAGACCAGACTAGACTAATAGAAGAAAACTCCCATAAACAAAATAAACTCTTCAACTTTTTTTTTTTACTTTTTTTTTTTTTTTTTTTTTTTTTTTTTTTTTTCATGAAAACTGTTCAGAAATCTATGAACAGTTCTGGTTTTTGTGGAGAGCTGTTAACCAAGATGAAGGTATCTGAGTTTTCTCTCTCTCACTGACTCCTGGAGTGCTTTTAAGGCAAATCTGTTAATCTTATCCTGCTACAGGTCAATTTTGTTGAGTTTGAATAGGTTGTTTTACCTCAGCAAAAAGACAAAACTAATAAACTCTTTATAAAGAGAGCAGCGAGGTTTTTGAACAAACTTAGTCTACTGCAAACCACCCAGATACACCAGTCTGAAATTTAGAGATAAATTTTAAGCTTTACATCCCAAATAATTCTGAGTTCATTGGGAATTCCCTCCATTGTTATGTGTGAATAAAATGTGGTCCAGCTTTTCCATTGAGTGTCTTTGGTGGGTTGTTCAGTTGCAGGTGTGGCTTTTTCACAGAGAGAGCAGAGCAAGGATCTTCATCTCATTAACATCTGCAGGTTTTAGGGTATGAGACTACGATTATTTCAGTGCACTTGCCTAGCTCCAGCCAAGCTGGTGTGGCCTCTCTCTTCATAACTTTGTACAATATGTCTGTTGTGAGCCAAAACAAGATATGAAAGCCACATGGAAAGGTGGGGGAGAAAAATCAACCATATTTACTTCAATGTTTTGTCCATCTTGTATCATTTCTTACTTTGTCTGAGCTGGTTTGCCTGTTTGCAGAATGAGGAGAGGTGGAACAGCATGGCCTGGAAAGCCTTGTATTATTGATCCATCTTCCTCATTTTTCAATGTTATTGCAAGTCAGGTCAGAAGAAGAGAATTTCGAATGTTTGCATTTTGTGTCATCTTTATACAGATTGCATGAAATTACTTAGTTAACCTTTCCCTATGGAAAGCTCAGCAATGCCTGAATGGAACAACCTGGGACAGTGCAAGGTGTCTCTGGAGATGCCTCCAGTGGCAGGGAGTTGGAATCAGCTGGAATTCAAATGTCCTGAACCTTTGTGAAACAGCTGCAAAACAACCTGGAACAGAGAGGGCAGAGATAGGACAAAACCAATAATCAAGCAATAGAAATGATCTGATCTTTAGTTTTAAACCTGGGTTGGTTCTGAGCTGAGCTGCTTTTCCCGTCCCTCTGAGCAGTGTGAGGTCTCCAATGCCTTTGCATCAATGTGCAGAAGTTGCCAGACCTTTGTGTTGGCTGCTGGGCTGGATGGGACTGCTGGGAAGGCAATGAGCTGTATAATTTATGTTGGAATGTCAGCATCAGAACAGGCATAAAATTACAACTCGCTTGCACAGGCAGAGGAGCAAGATCTTGGGTTTCCTGGACTGTCACAGCCATCTCTTGGTGAGGATGCTCTTGGGGACCACTGGAAAGCTTTACTTGCTGGAGTGAGGCTGGGTCACGGTTTCAGTTTGGGAAACCAGCAAAAAACATGCTGTCCTTGGTTTTGGAAGGATAGGTTGGTCTTTTTCATCCCAGACAGATCTTTTGTGCCCAGAGCTTTTGTAGATTGGGAGAGAGATAGCTGCCACCACCTGCATTGGGGACCTCTGCTGAGCCACCTCAGAGCACTGCCAAAGGGAGATATTACACTAGGAAATGAGGGAGAAGCACACTCCAAGTGGACTTTGTGCTCAAATCACCTCCAAAGAGGGATGCTGGGATGTCTTGACAGGCTGGGTTTGTCCCAAGTCCCTCTCCAGCTTTCCTGGAACCTCTGCCAGGGCCTCAAGGGGCTCCAGGAGAGCTGCAGAGGGACTGGGGACAAGGCAGGCAGGGACAGCACCCAGGGAATGGCTCCCACTGCCAGAGGGCAGGGACAGATGGGATATTGGGAATTAGGAATTGCTGGCTGGGAGGGTGGGCAGGCCCTGGCACAGGGTGCCCAGAGCAGCTGTGGCTGCCCCTGGATCCCTGGAAGTGTCCAAGGCCAGGTTGGATGAGGCTTGGAGCAGCTGGGACAGTGGAAGGTGTCTCTAGAGATGCCTCCAGTGGCAGGGGTTTAGAATGAGATGGAGTTTAAGCTCCCAACCCAAACCATTTTGGGATTCTATGGTGCTCTGATTTTATGGTAATTGGTGAAACAGTGCTCAGCTGCTGCTGCTTGTGAGGCTGGGGCAGCCCTGGATGGGGGTTGAGGAGGGCTATAAAGCATTCCCCATGCCGGTCCTATTGTTCTTCAGAGAACAGCCTGACCTTTGTGGGGACCCAACTCCAGGGGCTGAATGCAGTGGCTGTGAAAAAGTGACCCCAAGGAAACCTGGGGGAGGGGTGCCAGGCAGCTGGGGGCACAGTTGTCCAGCCTCAGCCCTGCCTGGCACAGATTTGGGTTGTGTCTGCTCTGCCAGGCCTAAATTCCTTAGAGGTTTAAAAAAAAAAAAATTCTAAATTCATTTGAAACTTCAAAAAAATACCCTCTTCTCTTTGTTTTCTCACTTGTTTAATGCACAACTGAGCTCCCAGCTAGGGGAGCCACGCAGGGATCTTGGTGTGCCAGCAGGTGTGATCCCTCAAGGTGTGGAGCAGCACAAGCGATGCATTTGTGAGCTAACATTTGGTGTGTGTGAAGGGCTATTCACCTAAAGAGGATGCCCACAGATGCGAAAGAGCTGCAGTCTGTTTCTCCTCTCTTGCAAGCTTGTGTTCTCCCTTTTCCTTTAGGGCCAGCTCCTGCTTGTCCTTGCAGGAGACTCACCCTGCAAGAGGCACCAGCTCTTGTGCTGCAGCTGTGTCCACGGGGTAGCAGCCAAAAAAATGAGTTCCAGATATCTGGAATGACTTCTGGTGTTTGTTCCCCCCACACACTCGTTTCAGAGGGTGGAAGGGAGCCCCTGATGTGCACAGGAACACATCAGAAATCAGCTCCAGCTCTGGAGTGCAGAACAATCAGGGGCCCTACAAGTACCAAACAGCTCTCTGCCAAATCCACCGAGGTAGTTTTCCTTGCAGACAGGCAGTGCTGAGCTTTCCACAGGGAAAGGTTAACTAAGTAATTTCATGCAAATCTTCCTCAGCTCAGAGGTATTTACTCTGTTTGCAAAGTCCTTCTGCTGCTGCTGGATTTTTGCCTCAATTTGTGTCAGGCACAGGCAGAGAACAATAAGAGGCTTCCCTTTAAATTCAGTGGTGGGGTTGCTGGGAAAAGCTGGGAAAACTCAGTTATTGATTAGATTTGGGTAAGTTTCCTTAGAAGTGATCACCAATGGGTTTGTTATTGAAGTCAGGCAGAGGTGAATCATTTCAGGCAAAATATAAGTGATATTTAATGGAGGAAAAAAGAATGAATGGAAGAAATCAAAGGAAAAGAGGGAGTTTGAACTTGTCCTGACTGGCCTGGTACAGCAGCAATGGTCTTTCCAGAGCCCACTGTGCTCAACCATAGAAAGTAACACAAAATTCTGCTGTTGCCCAGCCAAAAGCAGGAATAGTATTGCCATGTCTGAAAGAAAGCAGCACGGGAAGGAAAGGTTAATGGTTTTGATAGAGCTCCCTGCTGAATGTGGCTTATGGTCACTGTGGGGAAGGGGGAGCCAGAAAATCCCTCTACAGCAAACCAGAGAAGGATTTTGATTTTCTGATGCTCACTCTGCTGAAAAAAAAGATGATGGTATTGGTACTGTTGAAATCATGTCCTCACTGCTGAGCTAAAACTGAAATAAACCTGTGACCACAGAAGAGTTTGGCTTGGAAGGATCATAAAGCCCATACAGTGCCACCCCTGCCATGGACAGGGACAACTTCCATTATCCCAGGGTGCTCCTGGAGTTTCTCTTGTGCAGGGAAACAGCCCCAGCTCTTGGCAGTGCTGGGGGCAAGGTTGGACCCAGTGTTCTTGGAGGGTCTTTCCAACCTAAATAATTCTGTGATCAATAATAAGACCGCATTGATTTTTACAAAGCCCTTTATTTTTGATCTCAAGGCTCATAAAAACTGTTACTCAAAACCAAAATGTTTTAAATTTTACATATGTACAATATGAGAAATAAATTATGTTTTAAGTCATACAAAAACCACAATATACAAATAGGGCTTTGAAACTTCTCTAAGTATGGCATGGCAACAACTCACTGATACTTACCAAAGGCTTCCGTTTTCGAAGTCTTTGCATAAAACCATGAAAAAAAATATCCCCAAATGTGCTTGCTTTGGTTGGAGTGAAGCTCTACAAAAACTGAAGAGATTTGCAGGCTTCAGAAGGACTTGCTAAGACTCTAGAACTCACTGCACCACCATTTTTGAGATTGCCTTTCTGCAAGCCAAAAGCTCAAGGGTGGCTATACCAATTCTCCTTCCAGAAAAAGAAAAAAGAAAAAAAAAAAGAAAAAAAAAGCAATAAAAGAAAAAAGCAAGCAACCAAAACAAAACTTATTTCACCAACTGACAAAGGCCCACTCTGCTGTAGCAAACAGGACAGGTGTGGAGTCTGTCCAACTCAAAGCCAAGCCAAGATCACCTGGGACCAAGGAATCCAGCTGGGGTGTTGTGACAATTGAGGGCAGGATGTTTGGCACTGAAAAATAAGGTTCTTAATTAGGCATTGGTACTACAACAGCTCCTGAGCAGAGGGGAGCACGTTCTCAGAGGTTAAAAGGAGCGGTGCAAAGCTCTCCTGAGGCAGCAAGGTGTTTTGCCTTCCTCCATTCCTGTGGTCAGAACAGGGGCAGCTTCTCTCTGCCCCTTAAAAAGAGATCCCCAGGACAGCCCCACTGTGGGCACTGACCAGGCAGTGAGGAGCAGCTGCCACCACCTCCTGCACCATGTCCTGCCCCAGGCACAGGGAGAACAGAGCTCTGCCTCCTCTTCGGGCCATATGTCAGGCAAATAAGACATCTCAGTATCAGAACATATTTTTTTAAGGCAAGCAAAGGACAATTTGAAGTTAAGTGGCATTGTGCTTATCCCCAGCCCTTCCCTGGACAACCCCACACACCTGACCTGTGCTGGTCTCACCTTCCCACAGCGCTACAGGACCATGGTAACCCCTACCCTAGGTGCTAATTTGTTCTTGGCAGCTCTGTCACCCACAGTCAGCATTGTTATTTGTCTTCTCAACTCCACTGGCAGGCAGACCAGAAGATCATTGCTGAGGTCTCAGTCTGTGAAGATTTCATCCATAGTCCTGGTTAATGGGAGCAGGGAAGGGAAAATGCAGTGTGTAACAGGTCAAGGTAAGGTTAAATGCACAAACCAGGCTCCTTGGGAAAGGGAAAATGGAGTTTTAGTTTATCTAGGTCTAGGACCACAGTTTATCAATTGCTCCTCAGTTTCTTGCATCCAGTCCAAGATGTTCTGTCCTGAAGAGCTAATTTCTTTAAGTGCTACCAAGCCAGGCTTCTCCCAGAGCATCTTGCCACCTGCGTGGTCTTCATGCATCTAGGTTGCTTGGTTGTGAGTCTTTAGGGAAGCCTTCAGAGCAGATTTGAGACAGACCTGGGGAAAACAGAGAGGAAAAAAGACACCTAGTTAAATGCAGAAGTTAATAGGAGTAATGAAGGATTTCTAAGAACTCATGGAATGCCAAGAACAGGTTTGGACAGCACAGGCTGGTGTTTTATTCTGCAAAAGCTGCACTTTGCCCAGTAGCTACTCAGTGAGAGCCTGCAGCAGATATTATGCAGGCTGCAAGCAGAAATTACAGGGCTTGAGCTAGACCCTCCCTGTGCAGCTCCATTTGGGATGGACAGATGTTTTCAGGCTCAATCTCTAAGGAGGAAACTATAACATTGCACTGACTTGGCAGAAACAGCTGAACAGCAAGTAATCACTCATGATTTCTGGAAGGAAGGATCATTTCCTAGAAAAAACGGTGTGCTGGAGCTGAGCTCAGCTCCTCTGCCTCGTGCACAAGCTGCACTGCACGAGAAAGCAGGAAGGGCACATCTGCCAGCAATTCAGTTTTATGGGGGTTACCAAGTAGCATATCAAAACAGCCTTTTATTGTACCTGCAGGAATGTTTACTCGATCTTTTGAGACTCGTGGCAGAGCAACAAGTTCTTGCACAGGAGTTTCATTCACAGAATTGTTTACTACCGTGCATAGCACAGCTTGCTGGTTTCTGCCAAAACTGGAATGAGACCAGCTTGCATTTCTGAGCTGAGTTCTGCTGCCCAGGAAGGCTGTGCAAAGCTCGACTTCCACAAGGCTCTGCTCGCCCTAACAAGCACTTTGTCCTCTGGATTACAAGTGACAAAGCTCCAAGTCTACAAACTGAAATGTAAGAGAGGGCAAAAGGCTGGGTTGAATCCAAAGGGAAGTATCATTTAGTCAAATGAACAGGAATTCATTCAAAACATGACCAGAGGCATCGAGGCAATCAGGTTGTCACTTCTGGGACCAGACTTTCTGGAAGTCATGCTCTGAGGGTTGTTCTTGTGTCAGGGAAAGTCCCTAGAGGTTAGGCAAGGCTGAGCTGCTTTGGCAGGGTCAGAGTCGGGCTCTCCTGAACCAGGGGAGATCAGCAGGACTGGAGAGGAAACTGTGGGAGTCAGAGCTGCAGCACCATGGCAAGTCCTCCTCACTTGAGTCTTCCTCCTGCAGCTGAGCTCAAACTTTAACCAGGTGATTTCTTGGCAGCTCAAGGTCTTCCACCAGACTTTGAGGCAATGCCCTGCACTTCTCCCAGCTTCCCCCTGTTTTACAGGGCACTTAATAAATGACTCTGAGTTACCTTTCCACTATTGCACAGATCTGGGGCATTGGTGGCACCTCACTTTAGCACCTACCACAATTAGGAGCAAGGACAGCGATATGCCCATTGTGCAGGAAACATGCAAAGGTACAAGATGACAATCCAAGGTCAGAAAGGAGAATAATATCACCTACTTAGCAGTAGATATGGCATACATGAAAATTAAGTCTGATAGCTGTGAATCTTAGGCTAGGATTTCTTATATTTTTTGAAAGAAAAGGAGCTATCAGGAGTCCAAAAAACCCAAAAAGAAGGTTCCACTCATCCCAGCCAAGCCACATGCATTATACAGACTTTCTCTTGGCTGATTTCCATACCTTTTCTGCCATTCCTCTGTGCACTTCACAAACCAGAGCTCTTTGCCAGGAGATATACTGGTTAGCTGGGAGTCCTCCACACAGAAAGCAAACCTAGGAAGAGGAGGAATCAGAAGTCAAGGCACTTGTTGTCTCCATGCTTAGCAATTAAAAAGTAACAAGGACTGCAGGATTACTCTAGGACAAGTTATTTAATTAGACATCCATCCCACAGAACATCTTGATACACCATCAGCCCCTTGAGTTGCTGTTTTATTTCCTGCTTCAATATTTTAACTGGGGATCTTTGCTTCTACTACCCCTATGTTTCATAGAAGCCAGGATGCAGAGTACCTTACAGATGACAGGTGATGCTTATTTAAAGCACTGAGAAATGTGGGAAATTGTCAGATTTTGACAGATCTGGGTTACCTTCAGAACACCATTAAGAGAAGATGTGGGAGTACTGTGCTACATGCCTGGGAACTTTAACAATTTTTGGATGCTCAGGTAACTTTCCATTTGCAGAGAATCATAAAATCAGAGAATGGTTTGGCTGGGATGGGATCTTAAAAATCATCCCTGCCATGGCAGAGAACCTTCCACTAGAATTTTATGGTCAATTCTATGCTCCACGGGTATGGGCTGGGTTTGAAAAGGCCCTTAAAAATCACCTAGTTCCAGCCCCACCACCAGATCCCAGAAGGGACAACGCAGTGCTTGAGGGGTTAGTATCACCATGTCACTGGCTGCAGTTTTAGGTCCCACTGGTTGTGCCAAACCAGCACATTAAGCCTGTAAATAACAGCCATGACCATCCATGTTTCAGTACTTTTGGTGCTCGGTACTTTAACTCTACACGTACAATCTAAACCAGCTCAAAGCACGTTAATTTAGTCCCCAGTGGATCCCACAGTATCAAAATAAAGCAAAAGAATACCCCAAATCTGCTCTGTGATGAGCAGTTTTGCTTAAAGCCTGTTTGCAGCCTCGTGCTGGACAGTAACCTGCTCTCCTACACCACGAGGGAGCAATAGCTGGTGACACCACAAAGGAAGGCAGCTCAGGATACCAACTGGGGACCATCCTGGATACCAACTCAGGATTCAAAGCACTGCCTTTTTTTTCTCAGCTCTGGGTTGAAGTTTCAGGACAGTTCACATGCAGCCTAGGACAATTATTACCTCAGTTGTGTTTCCCCAGATTTCACACGTATTCGTCTGATGTGGAGCTCCTGAGAGGAATTCACAGGCCTGTACCAGTAGCTCCTCAGCTCTTTCCACAGATCATACCATGACTGAGATGTCCCTTCCCAGGTGAGCTTTATTTTCAGAAGTTCACCCATGTCCTCCTCAGTGTAGACCAGGAAGGTGTTGGTAGCATTTAGGCCAATTAGATCAAGCCTGGAAGAGAGGCAGAGACTTGGCATTTTTTCCTCACAGAAGCATGCCAGATGCTCCTTTGCTCCATGCCAGGAGTTTAACAGAGCCCCTGCAGCTTATCAAGTGCTGCACATTCAACTGTCACCAGTTAATTACTGATTACACTGACAGGAGCTCACATAGCTGGTTCCACACAACACAATGTGTACTTAGCTTGGCCATCCTTCCATAGCTTAAAGGTGGGTTTTGTGCCTGGTCTTTCTTTTGGGAGAGGCTAAATGAGGTCAGCAGTGCCTCCAGAGACATTTCAGACTACGTCCAAACGGTGGAGGGCAAAAACAAACCAACCAACCAAAAAAACCACACACACGAAAAAGCAATGAGCCATGAAGGCTAACAGGGGACTGGGCACATTAAAGTGTTCTCCATTTATCCAGTAATAAATTATAATTAATCTACTGAATGAAAAGCTTTTTGGAAAGATGATGAAGTGAGGCTTCTAGGCTGGGATGCAATGCCAGTGTTAGCAGAAGAAAAAGAATTCTGCCATCCTGTGTAGTCCCTGTGGCCTTCGTACTTAGGTAAAAACACAAAAAAAAGGCAGATTACTTACATTTCTAAAGAGAGGGGTTCAGAGTCTCCATTGGTGCCATGGAGGGTGACAGAGAAGGTGGGATCAACCTCTCCCAGCCCCTTATAGCTGAAGACATGCATTTTCATCTGGTAGTGGTAGACTGGAGAGAAAGGGGAGAGCAGAGATGGAACCAGCTGTGCTGAAAGAAACGCTGCTCAGCACTGCTCTGTGAGAAATACTGCTGGCTAGCAAAAACCAGACCCTTCCTTTAGTGAGACAGCACTGATCACTTTTTCCTGCCCTTTCTGATTACAAATTTGAGTTTCACACAACACCAGCAGCAGGCCCACCCTGGGGACAGCTCCCCGGACCTTACATTGCTCTGAGGCTGAGTTTTGCAAGCCTGGCAGGTGAAGCACAGCCCGGCTCAGAGGGCAGAGTGGATTCTGCAGGGAGGAAGGAGCACAGTGGTGGCAGAGTGTCAGAATCTGTGGGTATTGGTGATTCCGAGATTGTAGAAAGTCTCTGTCTTTCTGCCCCGTTGCCAAAGCAGAAGCCATAATTGGTCTGTGCTGTTTCAAGGTTGTTTATTCTGTTTATCTCTAACATGTTCTGCTGCCCTGCCGCAGCTCTGTCCTGCAGGGCAGCGTGTGGGGCTCTGCCCTCAGTGGGATGTTACAAACATTATATACCACAAACTACCTGTGCTATATTTACAATAATGTGCCAATATCTGTCACCTACGTTGGACAGTGTGTCCCCAGCCTGAACCAACAGAAAAATGCCAACACCACAGTGAAACATGGAGGGCATGAAGAAGGAGGAAAAGGACAAGACACACCCAATTCCTCCATCTTCTCCCCTCTGAACCCCTAATCTAGAAATCTAAAATTTTACTTTTGCACCCGTGTCACACTTAATTATTACTCTTATCAAACACTCAAAGCTGGTAATTCATCCTGTAAGATTGAAAACTCCTCTCCATGGACAGAGATCACAGACAGTGTCTCTCGGGGCTCTGTACAGGGGGTTCCTGACCCCTGCCAGGGTCCCAGGGCAGACAGAGGGAAGCCCTGGAGTCCCACAGCAGAGCACAGCAGCACAGCCGGTGCCAGCACAACACTGACGCCTGCACAGCTTTGGGGAGATGCTGCTCCTCTGCCTCTGCCTGTTCCCAACACCGACTCCGTGAGGCTGTGCTCCTCCTGGGAGGGGAACATACCTTTGAAGGGCATGTCAGCCCTGGTTTTCAGGTACATCTTGCTGTTCCTCTTGTGCCGGATCCTGCGGGCGTTGTAGCCGATGCCGTTGCAGCGGTTCTTGCGGCAGCTCAGGCAGATTCCCTTCTTGAAGCGGCTGGAATCGGTGCACTGAAACGCGAAGCTCTGCTTGTCCTGGTTCACCAGCGAGTCCACGAAGAGGTGCACAGACCGCTCGTGCTCACATTTAACAACTTCTCCAATTGCTAGAGAAGCAGAGTTGCAAGGGATACACTTGATTTAAGCAGCTGTCACCCCAGTAGCCCATAAGATAAAGTGAGCTACAGCTTTCTGCAGCCCACTATGAGCTGAGCAGGCCAAACTTGAACAGTTTTCCAACAGCAGCAATTCAGGAGGTTAGTGGGAGATGCTCATTTAGTCCCTCACATGAAGAGCTTTAAGAGGATCCTAGTCCCAGCATAAAACCACAGATTATGATCAGGTGCTGGGATGGGAATGTGCTTCATTGTTAAAAGCATCTATAATTTCTAGCAACTATCTCCAGAAGTACAGACAGTTTAGAAGGACAAAATGGTTTTCTTTCCATCAACCCAAGTCTACATGTGAGAAGTCTACGCTGACCACAGGCAAAAGGTAAAGAGAACTTACTCCCATAGGCAATGGCTCCCAAGACATCACTTAGGCCACAGCCAGGCTGGAAGTCTCCCCCGTTGGGGTAGATGTCAAGGTGTCCCACAGGCATCTGGATCCCAATGCTGACACCCAGTGTTTCCCTGGTGTAGGTGTGAAGGACGTCCACAAAGTTGGCATCGTCAGGGGAGAGGCGCCTGCTGGGGTCCACTCCTTCAAACATGGGGCCAGCAGGATCCAAGCCTGGAGTCAGAGACAGAACACAGGGGGCCAGGTAAGAAATTGGGCTGTTTCATACAGAATATGGCCAGAAGCCTGCTGCTGGCAAGTCTCCTCACCAGCTGATACACAGACAGTCCCAGCCTCATTGTTGGTACTGCCCCTCAAGATGTCTTCACCACAGGCCCACTGAGGAATCAAATAAAGGTGTCCCACTCCACTTTTGGGGCAATACAACCCAATAGCAGCACCAATCCACCAGATTGCCTGTTGGAAGCAACGAGCCTTCACCAGGTGATGGTGAAGAGATGATTCAAGAGGCACCTCCAAACACCAGAAGAGGTTTAACACCATGGGCAGGGACAGCTGGCAGGCCAAAGCTGCCTCAGTGACATTCTGTCTGTTTTCAGGCTGCACATATAGAGGGACTAACAATTTAAGCAGCAGCCAAGAAATACCTGCATCTGAGATTTCATGATGGGTTTGGGATGCTCTGTTAACCCCGGAGCCTCACCCCTGACCAGAAGCTGCACCCCAGAGCATTTCTACAACTTGACTGTCAGGTGATTTTTTTTTCCTCAATTAACTAAATACAGATATTTATTGCTAGGCTGTGTGCAATTCTCACTCCCAGCGTCACATGTAAATCCTTAATGTAACTCCTTGTACTATGCCCTAAGTTCTCACATGTTGAAATCAGCTTTCCTCTGGAGCTGGAAGCAAACTCTTCAGATATTTCCAGAATGACTTGATTAGACTTGATTTTGTTTTTTAATCAGACATCCTCTGGGACAAACAGCACCCAATAGCTCTCACTTCCATTAGCTTATAAGCTATAATTACAAAAACACTATCACCCAGAGGAATAGCATTTGGATAGTGAGAGCTTGAGCTGGACTTGTTTTGAACCCGCATTTAAATTTAAACAAAGCCAGGACGAGTTTGTCCTGGGTAAAGTTTTTTCACTGAAGCCTTGCTATAATTGATGTGAAGAGACCTGTGCTTTCCACTGCTGTCCCAAGTAGAAAATTTATCATTTCTGGAAGAAAAACACCAAAACAACATTGTAGCAACATAGGAAACTCGCTTCCAGGAAGGACAGGGGAGAAACTGCTTAAAAAGCCACTTGCCTGTAATTCTGCCTATAGTGCCACGGACGTGGTTACCAGCAAAGCCAGCCACGTGGGCACCCAGGCTGTACCCAATCAGGTGCACATTCTCAAGTTTGAAAAGTGGGTTTTCCTGCAAGGGAAAGAAAATGTGAGCGTTTCATCCCCTCTCTTTCATGGCATCTGGTGCTGCTGCTGCCTGCAGGAATACAAAGTCCAGTTCTGAGAAGGGATTGGAGGGAGGGGGCAGATAAGGACGCTTTATTTTGTATTTCATCAAAACAAGGGGAACGGTTTGGATGGCACTCGCGGTTTACCCGTTTTCCAGCCCCGACTGTGATATTCTTTATCACCAAGATTAAAACGTTCCCGTGGGAGCTGCCCTGGCCTCAGGTGCCAAGTGCAGCACCATGGACCTCTCCTCTCTCCCCGCCCTCGTGCTGGCTCTGAACGCCCAATTCCCGAGCCCACATTGCTCAGGCAGCACTCCCAGATCTGAACTGCACTTCAGCACCACTGACCCAAGCACGCTGCAGGGCAGCATCTCCAGGAGGCAGGGCAGCAGCGCTGCAGCGATGAGCCTTCGCCTGGCCAAGCCCTGGGCTGTGCCCTGCTGGTGAACGCTCTGCAGCCTTGTGCAACCATCCCTCACCGAGCATTACAACAGAGGCTGCTCTCAGCTTGCACTACCTGTAACCAGTCAAGCAACCTCGCTATGGTCTTTCCAACAATCTGCGTGTTGTTCACGGCATCGGTGTAGAGCTGGTGGGCAAGAGAAAGCCAGTCCACCACGACCACGTTGGCGTCCTTCTCCCTCTCCCGCAGAGCAGACACCAAGCTGTCAAGCCAGGTTTCGAACATGCCACTCATCTAGAAAGAGATTCGGGTGTCAGTTTCCAGCTTGCAGGACCAAGATGACACATCCACAGTCTAGTTATTTGCATGGCATTTACATTTGCTGCTCCAGCTGCACGCTGCTCCTCTGCAAGCCCCACTACCTCTCAGCAATGCAGTAAGAGCATGCATGCAATGGAGTAAGAAAAACAGGTTTTGAGAGACTCTGGCTGTAATTACCCAGTTGCCTTCTAGGGCAGGAGGGAGAGGCATTCATTACGTGCCACCTTATCACACTTTTTCTCAAGAGTTTCAGAAATTCTGATGGATTGCAAAATTATTCGCCAGACCTGGCAGTGCGGTTTGCATAAGCCCTGGCAGAGCTGATAAACCCTGGTGCCACACACTCAGCCTCATCAAATGCAGAATTAAAACCTTGATAAAGTCTGTGTGCCCTCTTGTTTCTTTATCAAGGAGCACACATAGCAGACGTCAGGACTGGGCACTCAGCTATGATTACAGAAGGGCTACACACGTGCCTGTCAAGTGTCACATTCATAGTGGTCAGTCAGTTGGATTTTAGTGCCGTGTTCACATTGTACAGCTAGGAAGTGATCTTGAGCAGTTATGAATGAGTTGGGTGATTTCAGAGTTTCTAAGCCTGACCCCGGACACTTTTCTCCAGCAATCTCAATAGAGGTGCATCTTTTAAGAGACCATTGTGCTCAGAACATGAAAAGTTTTCCCAAATTCCTATAGTCATAGAATTCTAAAATGGTTTGGGTAGGAAAGGACCTTAAAGATTATGGAGTTTGAACTCCCCTGCCATCCACAGAGACATCTTCCACTAGACCAGGTTGTTCAAAGCGCCATCCAGCCCAGCCTTGAACACCTTCAGGGATGAGGCAGTCACAGAAATTCCTGAAAATAAATATTCTGGAGACACAGCACATTTACAGTGCAGTTTGCTCTCTCTGAGCGGGCAGACTAAGCATTGCCCAGGATTCTTCACACTTACCGTCCAGCCGTGAATGATGAAGAAGGTTTTAGCTGTCACGTTGAACTTGCATTCCTCCAAGCACCGGTGCTGGCCGATGGCGAGCGTGCACCCATCCTCCCCGGCGCCCGGCGAGGAGCGCAGACCGAACTTCACCCTCGCCTTCTGCGCCGGCACTCGCTCCGCACTACCATCTGCGAGCCAGCGGGAGAGAAGGGTCAGCAAAGCCTCTCGGAGCCCGCCTGCCCCGCGTGGGGACGGGTTAGGGTCCCGCGTGGCACCGCGCCCACCCACCTCCAGCCGCGGGCAGCGCCGCCTCCGCGCCCCGCGCCGCGATGCACCAGGACACGGCGCTGCACAGCAGGAGGAAGAGCCGCCTCATGGCTCGGGAGGGCGGGGAGGGCCAGGAAAGGCAGGAAAAGAAGGAAAAGAAGGAAAGGATGGACAGAGAGGCGATGGACGGACACACGCGCGGCGGCGGCGGCGGCGGCGCTTAAATAGCGGCACCGTGGGGGGCGTGGCCAGCGCGCCGCTCCGATTGGTCACGCCTTCCTGACGTCACGCATGGCATGAATGGGAGGCCACGCCCCGAGTGGGCGGGGCCAGGGGGGTCCCCAAGGCTGGAACCGCGATGGGGGCGGGAAAATTTGGGGGGTTTGGGGGGGTCACAGGGACCCCGAGGGACATGTGGGGGTCACAGAGACCCCGGGGGACATGTGGGGGTCACAGGGACCCCGAGGGGCACGGGGGAAATTTGGGGGTCACAGGGACCCCGAGGGGCGCGGGGGAAATTTGGGGGACATGTGGGGGTAACAGGGACCCCGAGGGGCGCGGGGGAAATTTGGGGGGTCGGGGGGGGGTCACAGGGACCCCGAGGGGCATTTGTGGGTCACAGGGACCCCGAGGGGCACGGGGGAAATTTGGGGGGTTTGGGGGGTCACAGGGACCCCGAGGGGCACGGGGGAAATTTGGGGGGTTTGGGGGGTCACAGGGACCCCGAGGGGCACGGGGGACATGTGGGGGGCTCGGGGGGGGTCACAGGGACCCCGAGGGGCACGGGGGACATGTGGGGGGCTTGGTGGGGGTCACAGGGACCATGAGGGGCACGGGGGAAATTTGGGGGACATGTGGGGGTCACAGGGACCCCGAGGGGCGCGGGGGACATGTGGGGGGTTGGTGGGGGTCACAGGGACCCCGAGGGGCGCGGGGGAAATTTGGGGGCTTGGTGGGGGTCACACGGACCCCGAGGGGCACAGGGGACATGTGGGGACCTAACAGGCATAAGATGCTTCCCCGAAGGGCATTGCCCGACTTGCAGCCCTCTATATTCTGCAGTACGTTATTGATATCATAAATAATTTTGGACTCAAAAATTGACTGTTTATTTCTACTTTTTTATTACTTTTTACCAATTGCTGATGCGTGATAAGTTATTTCACTTTATACTGCTGCTGTGTCCCACCACTGTAAGAATAGATCATGCTCTGGGGACAGATGATTTTCCTGCTTTCTTTTTCATCCCCTTCCTCAGCCCCGCGGCACCTCTTTCTTCTAAATTCACAGAAAAAAGGAAAGACAAAGCAGCAGGGTAAAGGAAAAAGGTGTCGGGCAATGATGGACAAAGATCAAAGGTGTGCAGTGGAGCACCCAGGATCTGTGGATGCTCATGGTCAAAAGGAGAGAGGAAAGTCAGAGGATCTGCAAAAACTTTAAAAGTTTTATTAGAAAATTGCACACTTGACATGGGAATTGGTGTGTTTGTCCCAGAAAGGGAGGGAGGGAGGAAGGGAGGAAGGGAGGGAGGGAGGGAAGGAGGGAAGGAGGGAAGGAGGGAAGGAGGGAAGGAGGGAAGGAAGGAAGGAAGGAAGGAAGGAAGGAAGGAAGGAAGGAAGGAAGGAAGGAAGGAAGGAAGGAAGGAAGGAAGGAAGGAAGGAAGGAAGGAAGGAAGGAAGGAAGGAAGGAAGGAAGGAAGGAAGGAAGGAAGGAAGGAAGGAAGGAAGGAAGGAAGGAAGGAAGGAAGGAAGGAAGGAAGGAAGGAAGGAAGGAAGGAAGGAAGGAAGGAAGGAAGGAAGGAAGGAAGGAAGGAAGGAAGGAAGGAAGGAAGGAAGGAAGGAAGGAAGGAAGGAAGGAAGGAAGGAAGGAAGGAAGGAAGGAAGGAAGGAAGGAAGGAAGGAAGGAAGGAAGTGTCTCTTTGTCTCTTTGGGGATCATTCCTAGAACCTCTTCATTTCTCACTTTGCAGGATGAGTACATGTTCTGGAATCTCCTCAAACATGCCCTGTTTCCAGAGGCTGGAGATGATGCTCATGTCCACAGGGAGCATGGAATTGACCAAAATGTCCCGAGGATGCAGCCTCTTCTCTGCAGCTGTGTGGTCCCTCTCGAGGAGCAGCATCCTGGCAGCACTGACCTAAAACAGCAAGGACCTAAATTTCTCATCTGCTGTCCACTACTGGACTTACTCCTGCAGGAAATGAATCAGCCAAGCCTCATCACCAAACGCCTCATCATTTAAAACATTTCTGGTGCCAACGAACCCCTTCCAGACTGCTGACCACCACGATATTATCGTGGTTTAACCACGATGTCTCCTCATTCTCCTTCTGTTGTCTCCTGCTATTGTAAAGCTCTTGCTTTTGTCTGTGCAGCTCCAGCCTCTGGGAGGGGAGTCTTGGTCTTTGGCTTCCAAGAATGACAGTAGCAGCGAGAATAGCTTAGCAACAGCAAGGAAAAAGTGCATCAAAATAATTCCTGGCTGCTTCGGCTGAAGGGTGATGATCACCTGGGGAGATGCTCAGGGTCTGTTGTGATGGGCATTGTGTCAACTCACAGAGTGTGGCTCGGCACTGACCCCTGTGTAACCCTCGTGGCCTGGGGGGAAGGAGGCTCCCACCCAGAGCTGCTTGGAAAACAGCAGTCCGTTAAGCCAAATAATTCTAAGGAAAAATTCCTAGTTTTGATTAATTTTGCGCTGGAAAAGATGTCATGGCTCCCAGATGGAATTTCTGGATAATGTAGTAAGTAATAAATAATAAACCTGGGTGAAATGATAGTAATCCACTTTAAAAGACGTGGAAGCTCAGGAATTACAGCACTTGTAGGGATGTTGGAGGTTTTACCTCAGCAGGTGTGAGGGGGCAATGCCTGCAGAGATAGTGACTGCTCTTGGAGGTTTCTTTCTGGCTCTCTTCCTCTCTCCCTGGCTCCATTCCTACGTGAGTTCCTAAAGGTCTCGACTCAGTCCAAAAGCAGAAGAGGAATGGTTTTGAAATCATGAGCATTTTCATAGGAAATAGAAAAATGTTTCCACTCAGCTGTAGTCACAACCTCTTTGCAGGTGGGTGCTGGGGGGCTGAGCCTGGTTTCTTCTTCAGCACCAGGCATGGTGAGGCAGGGCAGAGTCATGAAACGTGGAGGTAGAAGGTACATGAGAGGAGTCAAGCTTCTTTTAGTAGCAAAAGCTAAAATCAGTACGGTATGTAAATTAAGATGCCCAAATATTTAAAGGTCTGAAGTCTGCTAGTGCCCTCAGAGAAAGATTAGACAGGTTTCACAGCAGCAGCATTTCATTTGAGAGGTTTCCACACCCATGCATCCATCAAGGAGATACTTTCAATGCTGTTTCTACACAAACCTGGGTTGTGGTCAGTGTCTTCTGCAGGAGCTCAGCATCCCTAACAGAAAGGCTTTCAAGGAGACTGAAGTCAGAAGAATTCTGCAAAATAATTGTCATTAATGCCTCTTCTTCCCTGTCTTTAAAATTAGCATGCAGACACCTGCTTTCCTTGCTGAAATGACAACACCATTAGAGAGCTGAGCATTAAAGGAAAAGGGAAAACCCTTCATCATCGTACCACCTCTTTAAAAACCTGCAGAGGCAGAGTAATTCTGGTGTGAGTGGTTCTGGAGATAACAAGGAAAACTCACAACAGCCTTTGGCATGAACAGCGCTGCCAACGTTGCACCCCTCATCCTCCCATGGATGACCTGCAGTGGAAGGAGCAGCAGGGAGAGAGTTTTGCAGCCCAGGATGGAGTCCCATGCTGATATGAGTGGCTGCAGGAGGAATTTGTACAGTATTTCTGTGCATAGGGCTGCATCCTGTTGTGTTCACGTTGCTGGGAAGGCACAAGTGGAACACCTGGCCACTCCTGTGTGGTGGTTAGTGACAACAATGGCACACCAACCAGAGTTAAACATGCTCCTATTAAAAAATGTTCATTTGAACAAGATAAAGAGAGATGTCACAGCTTTTGATCAGATATTCAGTGTCAGAGTGTATTTAAAAACCTGAGAGTGTTTTACCCACTCTCCGTTCTTCCTGCCTGGTTCTTCCTTTCTCCAGTGAAAGAGCAAGTACGATTTACAGGATAGGAGGAGGGGAGAGAAAGGGATCTCTCCCTCTCTCTGTTTTTTGAGTTTTTTGTGGTTTTTTTTTATTTGTTTGTTTGTTTGTTTTGTTGTTTTTTTTTTTTTTTTTTTAGTTATAGAACAGTTACTATGTTCAATTACAAAACACAGGCAGTACAATCCAACGGAACTGATGCTAATTTCCCACATGGCTCCTTCTGCCTTGTCTGTTTCTGAGATGACAGAGGAGGAGAGGTAGTGAACAGAGAGAGGGAAGGGCTGCTTGGATGGCAGCAGCCTTGGGGTGTGCTGAGCTGGGGCAAAGGCCTGGAAGGACCCCCACATTAGATGGGGATACAGAGGTCTGATATTCTGGAGAGGCAGCTCTCCAGCGAAATACCGTCCTGTGTTAATCCTTGTATCACCCTGTGCCTGCTCAGCCGTGGAACTCTTGGTTTGTCATCATCCCATCACACCACAATTATTTTATGCTTAGTGCTTGCTGCAGAGGGTGGGGGAACATATTATTTCTGCAGCACAGCTTCTGCTCTGGTCGTTTTTGTTCTGAGAGTGTCAAACTGGTGTGAAAACAGGTATCTTTGTTTCACAGCCACCCCTTACCCCACAAAGTTTTGCCTTTCCTCCTCAGCCTTTCAAATACATCTAGGAACACACTTTATAGGACCAGTTTTGCCTTTCCTCCTCAGCCTTTCAAATATATCCCCTCTAGGAACACACTTTATAGGACCAATACTTCATACCCCTGTGTAGGTTTGTTTGCTTACAGAAGAGGCTAATCTCCACCAGGTTATGAAATCAGCTCACATGCTCCAGTGGCCTTACCCACTATTGATATCCCCATTCGATCCCCATTGAGCTCTCTTTGTTGGAGGTAACCCCTTCTCCTACTTCTTCTAAGCTGATTTCTTAAGCCACCTCATTCAAGTCCCACATCCCCATGGTATTTAGATGTAGTAAAAATGACTGGGAGGAAAATAAATGGCTGCCAGCAAGCCCACTAAACTGTCTGACTATTAATGGTCCTGTTAGTTGCAAATTTACTTTACCACAAAGCCCCCAGCATGTAATCCTTAGATGAATGCCTTTGATTGTGAGGGAATATTTACAGCTGACCCTGCCAGCAGTCTGCAAACCTGCAATGGGCCTCCTGTCCCACATTAAATCCGCTGGCATCTGTTCCTGGGTTCTTATCAAACACATGCTCTGTTGGTGCAGTGTTTGGGCTGTAGTGCTCACGGATATGGTGGGCCTTGAAGAATAAATCCCCGCATTCCTGAGAAATGCTAATTCTTGTGAGCGTTGTCACACAGGGTTACAGTTTGTACCTGTCTCCAGGCACCGCCATCCACTGGGAGGTTTCCAGGAGGCTTTGATCCCTGCTGGCTGCCCCCTCCCCATGGCAGGATCCTGGTCCTGCCTCTGGACCACCCTTCGCCATAGACAAAATTCATCTTCCTTCTTCAAAGTTCTGCCATTTTGCCAGGCGTATATATGAGCAACAGGAATGATTTTTATGATGGTTTTTATCTCTTTTAGCCCCTGACAACGTCTTGCATGAATCCCTGGGTTGCTGTGAGACTCTTGAGCGATCTTGCCCTCCTTTATCCCTGGCAGGGCTGCGCAGGAGCTCAGGCTGGAAGCCAGAGAGAGCTCTGTGTGTCCTGACGCCTGTTTGCTGTGCCCCAGCGGACAAGTGGAATTCATCTTGTCATTCCCAGCATGTCTCCTGGTCCGTGAGACAGATCCAGGCTGCTGGGCTGCTTTGTGCCAGACAGAAGGCCCGGCGGTGTGCGGTGGGCCTGCTCCATCCACCCTGCACACAAGGATGCCTTTAGGGCCGTGCTGAGGAATGATGTGTATTCCTCTCTTCTTACGCTTTTAAGCAAAATTCACAGTTTTTCATCTAAGCTGGATGAATGCTGAGCATGTCTGGGCTTGAACACGGATTTGGAGCCAAGTCCATTGGCAGTGCAGAGGTGTTGTGGATGGCCAGGGGATATTTGCTTCTGCTCCTTTCTGAGGTTTTGGTGGGATTGGAGAAACATCTCAGCAGCTTGTGATTACTTGATCTTTCAGCTGGTGGATAGCGAGGCCACAGCAGAGCTTCTGCTTTAAGTCTCCATCTCCTGAATCCAGCAAAGAAAAAATGCTAAAATAAGAGGAGCCTGGGACAGCTAGAGAGTCCAGAGAGGAGTTTGTAGGGCAGCTGTTTGCTTTAGGGATGGTTTTAGAGCGCATATCCTTATCCAAAAGCTTTTTCTTTTCCTTTTTTTTTTGGAGTGGATGTGGTAGCACCACCAGTGAGGTGTACACAACACTCAGCTGGGCTGCAGCACCAGCAGAGACTGTAGAACAGGCAGTGGCTCTCCTGCCCACTGAGATGGGTCTGTTGGACTGGGCAGAGCTCTGGCTTTGGGATTAATTATGTAATTATCAGGAAAAAAAATCTGGCATTTGGCATTTTGGCAGAATAGCGAGTAAACTGACATCTCATTCTTTTCTGAAAACTCTCCAGACTAACACCCAAACCAGTTGTCTGGAGGCAGGTTGGATAGTGCTTGGAGCAACCTCATCCAGTGTAAGGTGTCCCTGCACATGGCAGGGGCTTTGCAAACAGATGGATCTTTAACTTGCACTCAAACCCATTCTATTATTATATTATTAATTTTCAGCACTCTTAAATCTACTTTAAATCTATCCCAGGCTTTCAAAACTGATCCTGTAAATCTGGATGGACACCAAACCCGTGGATCTCTGAGCGTGACACTCCATTTCCAGTGGCTACTGGAAAGAAAATAAGGTTTTTATTAAAACAAATTAATTTGTTACTCACTTTAGCAAAGCCCTGTAAAAACATATGTTAGTTCTCACCATTATTGTTAATTTATCCCCAGGCTTTATGGTTGCAAGTCTTGGATAATTGTTGCTTCCTGGGTGGTTGCTTTGTTAGCTCACAGAAGTTCTTCATCTATTTCTGGTCCTGATTGCTGATTCAGCTGGTGTTTAGGAGACCCTGTGGCAGTATTTCACCGTGATTCACACACTGAAGAGGAATCGTATTTTAAACCACAAACATAGACTTTGCGCACCAGCTTTTGTGTGAAGAAAAAGGGTGACAAACAGCTCGAGGACAGGAATAAGCTGCACAAGATGTGGCTGTGTATCATCAAGGTCAGTGTCATTTGCTCTCCAGCACCCTGTTCTTCCTTTGCCCTCCCCTTTGAACCATCTGTCTTCTCCAATCCGTGCAGAGTTGGGATCTGCCTGAGGCACAGGAAAGCCTCAAGTGGAATAACACTGGAAACACAGGGAATCTCCTGCTTTCCTCAGAAGCTGGCTTTACACATCAAAAGTATTACTCATATAGGTTTTCACCAGGTTGCACATTTTACTTTGACAGCTCATCAGTTAGCCCATCCCTGAATCCAGTCTTATTACTCAATGTCTCACTGAAAAAGGACACTTACCACATCTGTTTGCAGATGGGATGATGAGATGCTGGTCCTCATCAGGTTCTGTTTCACCTTCTGGCCATTTATTCCTAATTGCCTAACTTCTCTCATTTATTGTGTTTATTGAGTGTGTGGAGCTTATTAGGAAGAGTCAACGGCTCTGTAATTAATTAGGAAGAGTTTGGGGCATTTCTTAGTGCCTTGAACTTATGTTGCTGTCTGTAATGTACAGGTGCTGCCGACATTCATCCCAGGACTTCCCAGTCCAAGGCCAGACAGGCAGAAAGACTGCAGTGAGGGCAGGGAAAAACAAAAGGGCTTCCTCGTACAGGTCAGCTATACCCTGGGCTGCATCACTGTCGGAATCTGTGGTATTGGTGATTCCCAGATTGTAAAAATCTCTGTCTTTCAGCCCCACTGCCAAAGCAGCAGCCATAATTCATCTGTGCTGTTTCAAGGTTGTTTATTCTGTTTATCTCTAACATGTTCTGCTGCCCTGCCGCAGCTCTGTCCTGCAGGGCAGCGTGTGGGGCTCTGCCCTCAGTGGGATGGTACAAACATTAAATACCACAAACTACCTGTGCTGGATTTACAATAACGTGCCAATATCTGTCACCTACGTTGGACAGTGTGTCCCCAGCCTGAACCAACAGAAAAATGCCAACACCACAGTGAAACATGGAGGGCATGAAGAAGGAGGAAAAGGACAAGGCACACCCAATTTCCTCCGTCTTGTCCCCTCTGAACCCCTAATCTAGAATCCTAAAATTTTACTTTTGCACCCGTGTCACACTTAACTATTACTCACATCAAACCCTCAGAGCTTGTAATTGATCCTGTGAGATTGAAAACTCCTCTCCATAGACAGAGATCACAGCCAGTGTCTCTGGGGGCTCTGTACAGGGGGTTCTGACCCCTGCCAGGGTCCCAGACCTGCCAGGGCAGCCAGAGGGGAGCCCTGGGTTCCCACACATCACCAGCAGCGTGACAGGCAGGTCACGGTGGGGCATGCTGCCCCTCTGCCCCTGTGCTCTGCTCAGAGCCCACTGCAGAGCTGCCCCAGCCCTGGCTCCAGCAGCACAAGGACGTGGAGCTGTTGGAGCCAGCCCAGAGGAGGCCACGGAGCTGCTGCCAGGGCTGGAGCCCCTCTGCTCTGGAGCCAGCCTGGCAGAGCTGGGGCTGTTCCCCTGCACAAGAGAAGCTCCAGGGAGAGCTCAGAGCCCCTGCCAGGGCCTCAAGGGGCTCCAGGAGAGCTGCAGAGGGACTGGGGACAAGGCAGGCAGGGACAGCACACAGGGAATGGCTCCCACTGCCAGAGGGCAGGGACAGATGGGATATTGGGAATTAGGAATTGCTGGCTGGGAGGGTGGGCAGGCCCTGGCACAGGGTGCCCAGAGCAGCTGTGGCTGCCCCTGCATCCCTGGAAGTGTCCCAGGCCAGGCTGGAGCCACCTGGGACAGTGGAAGGTGTCCCCACCCCCATGGCAGGGGAGTGAAATGAGGGGATTTTTAAGATCCCCACCAACCCAAATCATTCTGGGATTCCCCTTTATGATGCTTTAAAGAGGAAGGGTGGCATCCTCTAAGCAGAGGCCTGCTGGGCAGGTAGCACAGGTGAGCAGTGGCAGCACAGTCCCCAGTCTGTCACATGGGTGCAGGAGCCATCCCAATAACCTGGGAGCTCCCTGAAGGGAACTCTCCTTGTGCAGCCCCTGTGCCTGCTGCCCTTCCGTGCCTGCAGGATGCAGCTCAGCACCTGAGTGACCTCGGGGCAGCTGATGGCTGTGCTGGGGCAGCTGGAGCTGTGCTGGGGCAGTGGAGCTGTGCTGGGGCAGCTGGAGCTGTGCTGGGGGCAGCTGATGGCTGTGCTGGGGCAGCTGATGGCTGTGCTGGGGCAGCTGGAGCTGTGCTGGGGCAGCTGGAGCTGTGCTGGGGCAGCTGGAGCTGTGCTGGGGCAGCTGGAGCTGTGCTGGGGCAGCTGATGGCTGTGCTGGGGCAGCTGGAGCTGTGCTGGGGCAGCTGGAGCTGTGCTGGGGCAGCTGTTCTGCCTCCAGGGCCCCTGGCACTGCCTTGTCCGTCAGTCCCTACCCACCATCTGACCCTCCCCAGCCCCACATGTGACGGGGCCACCCTGCAAAAGAACAAGGGGAGAGCAGGGGAGAGGCTGGAGAGGGGGAGGGCAGCGAGCTGGAGAGGATTAATAAGCTGGAACAGATAGGGAGAGCTTTGAAAGAGGGGCTTGTGTCAGAGCTGTTGCAATAGCAAAGAGGGAAATAGCTGGATGGATGGAAAACAGCCATGGAGCAAGCTGGGAGGGAGGGATGACCTCAGAGGTGACATTTGGGATCCAAGTTTGCGTCTTGTAGACAGGAAGACACTTCAATCATCAGAATGGAAGGATCAGAACCTCAGGAAGAATCTCTGACCAAAAGAATTGTAAGGAATGACCACAAAAGCCACGCACTGAGATGAAAAATGAAGATGCTGCAAAGATTGCTGTGGGTATGAAGTTTAGACGTTCAGGGCTGGTGCTTCTTGCTGTGCCATGAACAGAAATCTGTCTGCTGGCTGAAACTCCGTCACAGGCTGTGTCAATAGGCACCATGCAAGCTCATCTCCCAGCTCTGAGCAGAGCTGTGCAAAGCTGAGTCCTGTCTGTACAGCGCTCCTGTCCCAGGTCCCTGCACGCTCTGTCTGCCAGAAGGAGGTGCAGAAGCCCCTAGAAGTGAAAAGTGAGTTTGGTTGGGGTTTATCATCTGATCCAGGGGAGCTCACGGTCAGGGCAGCTGCAAAAACTGCCAACAGAGTTAGAGGATCGTGGCATCACTTAAGGGTGGAAAATATCTCTAAGGTGATTGAGTCCAGCTGCCAACCCAGCACTGCCACATTAATACCCATGACTGTAACAGAGGAGATCAGGAGGAGGAGGATTCTTTGACCATTTTGTTTAGGAGATGCAGTGCAGCAAAGGGAGTCTGAGGCTCTGTTTCACAGCACAGGGCACACTCAGCTTTAGAAATATCGACAGGATTCACAGCTCGAGAGAAGCTGAGACTGGAAGGGGCCAGAAGAGGCTTCCCAGAGCAACCCCCCTGCAGCTCAGGGCAGAGTCAGCCAGAGCTGGTTACCCAGGATATTCCTCTGGCCCACCTGCTTCAGAGTCCAACCATTCTCTTTCATTTAAACAGATAATTCCCCATAGTTTAATTTGTGACTAAATTGTGGTCAATATCCCTGATTCCAGGGATAATTTAGGCTTCTTTAATCAAAAGCACATTTAAAGCAGTACTTCTTGGTTATAAGCTAGACAGACTAGGACAAATATACACCCAAGATTTAATTTATCCCAGAAAGTGTCTGTGATCAGGCACTTACATGATGCCTTTATTCTCACCATGAAGATTGTCCATTCCTGCCATTAAAGCGAAGAACAAGCAGCCACAGACCTCCACAACCTGCGTAAATGGGTTTGCTGTCAAAAACTGCACTGAACAAACACAAACTTTAGCTACAAGGTTATTTAATCACACAGCAGGTTTGTTTTACCAGTGATTCCGTCCTAGCTGGGCGTGTAGGGGGTGGATGAACCCATAGCTCCGGACAATATGCCAGAAAAATGGAGTATTAAGACAACATCAGTGATTGCTGTGGTTTGTTTTTTTATTGTTTTGACTATGATCCTGGCAGGCAGGTCACCAGCAGCGTGGGGAAGGTGCTGTGGCTGCTGCGTCACGCTCCAGCAGCGGCGATGGCGAGGACAGATATTCAGCTGTCCTGATGCTGAGCTCTTTCCTCACCCCTGCCCTGGGGGGGTAGGTACAGCATACACAGGACAAAAATTATTTAAACAGGACGTGCAGCTACTCTCTCCTTGTAAAGAATTGCCTGTGTTTTAGGAAAGACCCACAGGGAATCAAAAACATTTTGGTTGTTCACATGTTTTAGATTATACACTTAGGATGAGTTATATATGTACATACAGATAGAGGCACATAAATATATGCATATAAATGACTTATCTCCTTAAGTAAGATGCTCCCTATGGAAGCATCTCTTCTTGAAAGACACAGGGTGGAATAAGTAACGTAATTGAGCTCTCCAAGTGACCAAGACAGAATTACTGCTGCAGAGCAAATCTCTCACGAAGGTCAGTCCATCTTTTGGAGGCGTGTTTGCCCCTTTTCCATGGAGTGAGACAGGGAATGGCTCCCACTGCCAGAGGGCAGGGATAGATAAGATATTGGGAAGGAAATCTTCCCTGGGAGGGTGGACAGGCCCTGGCACAGGTGCCCAGAGCAGCTGTGGCTGTCCCTGGATCCCTGGAAGTGCCTAAGGCCAGGCTGGACAGGGCTTGGAACAACCTGGGACAGCAGAAGGTGTCCCTGCCCATGGCCGGGGTAGTGCTGGATGAGCTTCCAAGTCCCTTGGAACCCAAACCATTCCATGACTCTGTCATTCTACCATCTTGCTCCTGTGGTTCACTGCCTGGGTCAGCGGGTTTTAAGGTACTTGTGGAGAACCCTTTAACTGAAGAACTTGCCTACCATGTGTCCAAATGCTGCTGTTTTGCTGACTATGGGAGGAAAAGGCAAAGAGTGGGGGTGAGTTGTGCCTCTGGAGGCTGGCAGGCTGGTCAGCAGAAAGGATTTCACAGAAGGAAGTACAGCTGGCTGTCTGATGGTTGGAAAGCCTCAGCGTTTGCAGCATTTAAGCTGGTTTCAATTTAAAATGTCTTTGTCTTCAAGATTTTCTGCTTAAACTTTGGGACAAGGAACCATTTGTGTGTAATTTCACGAATGACAGTTTAATATCCCCACATAACCCTTGGACTCCAAAAGCCAGGTCTCTAAGAGAAATGCCAAGGTACCTACAAGAAGATTTGAGGGATTGGCTTCCATTGCTGTGCAAAGAACAGGTCAGGCTTTCCCCTGTGGAAGAGCAGATCGAGGTGCATTTTAGCAAGCTGGAGTTAGGCTTGGTCAGCCAGCCCCAGTGTTTCTGTGTGTTCCATGGGGTTTAGCACAGCCCCTCCTGGGGCTGTTACCCCTCTGCTAGCAGGGACAGCCCCAAGCCAGGCGTGTGCTGAGCTGAGGGTCAGGCTGGAAGATGAGCAGGAAGGTCCCTTGGCTGGAAATTAACTCCAGGTGGTTTTAGAGCTGCCACAAAGACCTAACCCCAGTCAGTGACAAGTAACTCCAGCCAGTCTTGGAGCTCAGCTGTCCCTCTGCTCAGGAGGGATAATGACTGCCATGGACATTGGCTAATTGTCACATTTGGCTCCCAGCAGCACTGATAAGGCTGCTTGCTTACCCACAGACACAGACACAAAAGTACTTACAGAGGCAGCTCTCCAGTACCTGAGCACTCCCCACTGCCAGCTGGGCCTTTCCACCCCAGGATAAGGAATACAGCCCCGTTCCAGCCCCAGGAGCACAGTCATGCAGGAGAATCATGGGATCAATGGATGGTTTGAGTTGGAAGGGACCTTAAAGCTCATCCAGTTTCACCTCTGCCAGGAACAGGAACAACTTCCACTGTCCCAGGCTGGTCCAAACCCCATCCAGCCTGGCCTTGGGCACTCCCAGGGTTGGGGCAGCCACAGCTGCTCTGGGCACCCTGTGCCAGGGCCTGCCCACCCTCCCAGCCAGGAATTCTTTCCCATCTATCCCTGCCCTTTGGATGGGAGAAGCCATTCCCTCCTGTCCTGTCCCTCCAGCCCTTGCCCCACGTCCCTCTGCAGCTCTCCTGGAGCCCCTTTAGAAGGATTTGCTGGGCCCTTCTCTTGTGCAGGGGAACACCTCCAGCTCTCCCAGCCTGGCCCCAGAGCAGGGGAGATGGCAGAAGCCTCTGCTGGCGTTGTGACCAGCCCTTGGCAGGAGGATGTTCCCAGCAGGAGCTCCCAGAGCAGAAAGCAGAGGCTCTGCTCGGGTCCAAGCACAGCTGGGCGTTTGCTGTCCTCACCTGCTGGGACAGCCAGGCCTCCCAGGGCACGCACAGCGCTGGCACTGAGGCTGGGCAGGGCAAACAGGGCAGCAGGGGAGTCTGGAGTAAAGTCCTGTGGATTTCAGGCTCCAGTACAACCTGCAGGCAGCTGCTTCTGACTCAGGAGTTTTCAATAATACAATTTTGGGTTTACCTGACTGAATTTTCTGCTTAGGATCTGAAAGCTCTCTTGGAGTCAGCTCATACAACCCAAACATCCCAGGCAGGTGGTGTGGTGGGGGAATAACGTGGTGAGATCCCAACAGGGCAGAGCTCAGCTGCCTCTGCCCTGATCCAGCACCAGGAATGTGCTGGGCTGCCCACGAGAGCTCTTGTGGAGCTCCCAACAAAGCTGCAAATGTGCATCCCAGGGAGGGGTCACAGCCCCAAGGAGCTCCAGCAGTGCTTGGACAATGTTCTCAGGGATGCACAGGCTGGATTGTTGGGGTGTCTGTGCAGGGCCAACAGCTGCACTCCATGACCTGGTGAGCCTTCTCCAGCTCAAGATATTCTGTGATTCTGTGTTAACCTTCCACCACTGCAAACCCTTAGAGGCTGAGCAAAACAGTTCCACCTGTAGGGAAACAGAAACTTTTCGGTTTGGTTGGATTTTTGATATTTACTTGGGGTTTGATTGATGAACACAGGTGATAATCCCCACCATGTGTCCAGTACTTGTGTTTCACACCTCTCCTCCAGCTTTCCTTGAATGTCCCTTGCTTTTGTGCACTGCTGCCAAGAAGCAGCTGTGTGTAAAGACCCAGCAGAAAACAGAGGAAGGTGCAGAGGGAAGGGCAAGGAAGGATAAAGAGCTGCATTCAGGTATGTTCAGAGAGGGGATTCCCACAATGTAGTGGGTGAGGCTGTGGGAGTGTTTAAGGATCTCAGCTTTAGCCAGTTTTAATTTATTGTACCTGAAAACTAATAGTGTTCCCCACAGAAGCTGTGGCTGCCTCTGGATCCTGGAAGTGTCCAAGGACAGGCTGGATGGGGCTTGGAGAAACCTGGGACAGTGGAAGGTGTTCCTGCACATGGCAGGGGGTGGGACGAGATGATCTTTAAGGTTCCTTCCAAACCATCCTGGGATTCTACAATAAAGAGAAGAAATATTTGCCCACACCCCAGCATATTTCAGTCTTTGAGGTCAGTGCTTGAAAGTTGCTTGGAGGCTTTGCAGAGAGCTTCCCCAAAAGCAAAGAAAAAGACACATTTTAAATGGAGGGCTGCAGTAACAACTAGACCTCTTACAGTTCTTAGCCATGTAAATATTTGTGACAGCTCAAATATTTTCCTCTTCCCATCTGGGTGAAATCCTAGCTGCTGAGCTTTGGGGCTTTTTAGCCCTAAAAAAGAGATCCAAAACCAGCCTCCTGTTCATAGAATTTAGATGGTCAGCAAGTTCTTCCGCTGCTTATTTCAGATTTAAACCCACACTCTAATGCTGGGGAGCTGCCTACACATCAGATTACTACCATCTCAGGAATACATCTCTTCATTTTTTTCCCCCATTCTGTCATTTTTTTTCTCAGTGAGACTTTTGATGCAGCTGGGCACCACTTTCAGGAAATATTTTGCTTTTATTGAGCTGCTTCCCAAGCAGTTCTAGTCACATATACTGCCTCAAATGGGAAAAAAAAAAAAAAAAAAACTTTTATCACATAAAAGTCAGTATGTGATTATTTTATAATGGTGCAGTTAATATCAGTTGAGGTTTATAAATATGAATTTGAATTAATCTCTTGTTCTGGTCTCCGGGACACCTCTGTGAGCAATGTGCTGCTTTATTTCCATCCTGAGCTGCCATCTAATGGTGAACACGGTGGTGGCTGCTGGATCAGGGTCAGACCCGCTTCTCTTAAAGGTCTTTTCCACAGTGACAATTCTGCGCTCCCAGGTCGGGGTCGGGTTCTGCTCTCTGAGAACAAGGGACAGGACAAGAGCAAAAGGGCTCAGGCGGTGCCAGGGGAGGTTCAGGTTGTACGTCAGGAGGAATTTCCTCATGAGAAGGACTTGGAAGGGGCTGCCCAGGGAGATTTGGAGTCCCCATACCTGGAGGTGTCCAAGGAACGCCTGGGCATGGCACTGAGAGCTCTGGGCTGGTGACAGGGTGAGAATCAGGCACAGCTGGGACTCGATGAAATCTTTTCCAACCTGAATGATCCTGACTGACTGAACCACCAGAATATCCTGAGCTGGAAAGTTCTCACAAAGACCAAGACCATCGAGCCCCCAACAATCCCCTCCTGTGCATCCCTGGCAGCGCTGTCCAAAGGCTCCTGGAGCTCTGGCAGTGACCATTCCATGGGGAGCCTGGGCAGTGCCAGCCCCTCTGGGGAAGGACCTTTCCCAAATCCTGCCTGACCCTCCCTGGCCCAGCTCCAGGCATTCCCTGGGTCCCATCAGTGGCCACCAGAGAGAAGAGATCAATGCCTGACCTCCCTCTCCCCTCGTGAGGAAGTTTTAAGGGCGATGTGTCTCCCGTCCCTCCAGCTGAGCAGACCCAGCGCCCTCAGGGCCCTTCACCGCTTCCATGGCCATCATTTTGGGGAAGCAGTTTAACATTTTTCTCATATTGCAGTGACCAGGGCTGCTCACAGCGTTCAAGGCGATCAGCCGGATGGGCACGGGGCACTCCCCTGCCTGGGCAGGTGCTGATTTCCTCACTAAAAGCACCCGCACTGTGCAAAAACTCGTATTTTATAATTGGCTTTTCGCAAATGCTACAATGAATATTATCTGTGGAATGTTAGAAATGCTGTTTTAATTCTCTTAAGTGGTGTGTTAAATACAGTTTTAGGTTACAACACAATGTTAAAATAGAAACTCTGCGATACAGGATTTGCTACAAGCTCATGCGAGAAGATGAGATAATCAATAAACTTCACACAGAGATGTCAGTGAAGGGGCCCATAAAGTTACAGCTTCCTTATCAGAAAAGACAAACATCCTTGCACCTTCTCTCCATCTTTTTGGAACCACCAAGATTAAGGAGAAGAAAATGACAAAAACCAGAAAAGTCCTTAATTTTCAAGGAATTTATGCATTGTGTATGAGATATATGAATATGCAACAGGCTATTGTTTTTAAGGTTATTCCTTTGTTCACAAGGTATGCTTTTTGTGACTTAGTGTCCAAGAGCATCTGGACATCTGTAATTCTTTGCTTTTTATTGTCGTGTAATTGTCCTAACTCTAAATTTTATTACTCTAATCGTATTACTATTTTTATAACCATTTTATTATTATTAAACCTTTACAAATTTTAAAAACCAAGTGATCGGCGTTTTCCACACGCACCATGAGCTGAGGGTGAATACCGCGGTGTTTTTCCCCAGAACACGTTTTATTCACTAATCAGAGGGAGAGTCGCTCTGCCCTCACACACCGTGACTACCGCGGTGTGTTTCCCCAGAACACGTTTTATTCACAAATCAGCGATAGAGTCGCTCTGCCCTCACACACCGTGACCACCGCGGTGTTTTTCACCAAAACACGTTTAATTCGGTACCGGGACTACCGCGGTTCTTTTCCCCAGAACACGTTTTATTCACAAGATCGGAGAGAGTCGCTCTGCCCTCACACACCGTGACTACCGCGGTGTTTTTCCCCAGAGCGCGTTTTATTCACAGATCAGCGAGAGAGTCCCTCTGCCCTCACACACAGTGACTACCGCGGTGTTTTTCCCCAGAGCGCGTTTTATTCACAAATCAGCGAGAGACTCGCTCTGCCCTCACACACAGTGACTACCGCGGTGTTTTTCCCCAGAACACGTTTTATTCACAGATCAGCGAGAGACTCGCTCTGCCCTCACACACCGCCCTCACAGCGGCACCCGCCGCCATCTTGGGGGCGGGGCGGTCGCGGGGCCGTCCCCGCCGGAAATCTCGCGAGACGCGCGCGCGCTGGCGGCGCCCCGCCCTTCCTCTTCCTTTGCGGCCGCCGCCCCGAGGTGAGGGGCCATGGCCGTGGTCGGGCCGCGGCCGCGCCATCCGCCCCCATCCGCTCCCATCCGCTCCCATCCCGCCCCATCCCCGCCGCCACCGGCGTCCCGGACACCGGGATCGCTGCGACATGCCCCGCGCCCGCGGTATTCCCCGGGATGGCGCGGGGGAGGGCGGGCGCGGATGCGGGGGAGGCACAGGCCGAAAATCCAAAAATCCGTGGCTGCGATGATGACTTTCTTAGGACACCTTTGGATGTAACTGTGAAAAGAACGCGTAATTCCTGAGCAGCTGCGGCGGTAAGGGGAATAGTCCAGGTCCTGCGTGTCAGTGTTAGAAGTTTAATATGCTTTAATATGTTTTTCCAGCTGAGCTCTCAAGATGGTGCGCTACTCCCTGGATCCGGAGAACCCCACGAAATGTGAGTTGCTGTTTTAGGAGCGTTCGTGTGGGATTTCCCGGAAGCCAGTGAGGTTTTGATTCTAAAACTTGGTCTTTTCTCTCTCTTGCAGCATGCAAGTCCCGGGGATCTAACCTGCGTGTGCATTTCAAGGTAAGGAGTGTGTGATTAGCAGAAATCGCAAATTCATTTTCTGGTTTACGTGGTTTTTGTTAGTTTTTGTTGTTACTTTTTAAAATAAGCCCAGACTGGTTCGGATTTAAAGGGATTGTACGATAATCTCTTCCCACTCTCTGCCGTGGTTAGGGACTAAACTCCCGTCCAACGTGGCCCTGGAAACTTCCAGGGATCCAGGGGCAGCCACAGCTTCTCTGGGCATCCTGTGCCAGGGCCTCCTCGCCCTCACAGCCAGGAATTTCTTCCCAATATCCCATCTGGCCCCTCTTTAAGGAAGTGTCTTTTACTCTTTAATCACTGAGGGCTGCTGTTAGCTGCTTGTAATGGTCTCCATCCACAAAAAATTAACAATCTTGATCCTAGAATTGTCCTTTTGTAATTCAGATGACAAAATACAGCAGCAAAACAGTTGGAGTAAATTTATCAGACACTGGGCTGGTGTTTGGTGTGAAATTTGTCTAATTTCTCCTTCTCTTTTTGATTGTATGTTTTTTGGCACAAGGACCTCAGTTCCTTGTAGAAGGCAGAGAACAATTTAGGAGTGTTATTTAATCATGAAACTTCAACTTGCAGGTCATTTTCTGCTTAGTGTAATACGAAGTTCGCACTTTGATTTCCTTTTACTTGATTATGGACAGGTAGGATTATAGTTAGAGCTGGCTTACACAATTTGTAAATGCTGTCTAGAAGACTGACCTTTTATCCTTAATTTTTATTTCTGAGCCTTTTTTTCCGGTAAAATTCTTTCAGAGAAAACAACATTGTTAACAATTGTCCCAGTGTTTCTCCATCAGTTCCTGTGAGGTGCTGTATTTGACATTTTAGTCAGAATTTATCCATACAGATCTTGCTTTTTTAAGAGGAGCTATGAGTAGTATAAGTTCTTAAATTACAACTTTATTAAGAGCTACACATTTTCTTGTTGAATTTGTTTTTAGTTAAAAAAACAAACAAAAATAAACAAAAAAAAAGGAACAAAAAAAAATCCTGTGTGCTGGAGCCACAAATTAAGTAGTGGCAGTCATACCGAGGGTTAAAAAAGTGGTAACAAGAAAAAGAAAAGTGTTAGTTTTAGACTTGGGTGTTGTTGGGTGTTTCCTTTGTAGCAGGAAGAATTGTATCCAGGGAAGACAGAGTATCCAGGCTGTGCTCTTGCTGCCCCCTGGAAGGATTTGCTCAGGGGATTGATCTTTTCTGTGTCCTGTGTCGGTAGAACACCCGAGAGACGGCGCAGGCCATCAAGGGCATGCACATCCGCAAGGCCACCAAGTACCTGAAGGATGTCACCCTGAAGAAGCAGTGTGTCCCCTTCCGGCGCTACAACGGCGGCGTCGGGAGGTGCGCCCAGGTGAGCTCCTGGAAACGCAGCCAGGAGCCTTTGGCTGTGCGTGCTTGAGACAAAAAGGTGATGTGGAGATGTGTGGATGTGGACTGCTGGTGGTAAACTTGCACTAAAACACATAATCACAGCGTGGTTTGGGTTGGAGGGGAGCCCAGAGCTCATCTCACTCCCATCCCCTGCCATGGGCAGGGACATTTCACCAGACCAGGCTGCTCAAGAGGGAGAAAAGAGTGGCTGTTCATTCCAGAAGATGCATCTTCGTGGAGTGTTTGCATCTAATTGGCAGCATCAAATCAAGGGATTAAATTTTGTTGAGTTCAGTGCGCACCAAAATAGAATATATTATAATCAATTCTAATCTGTAAAATACAGAGTCCTCAGCGCAGGATGGACATCAGATGTTGGATCCAGCCCAGAGGAGGCCACGGAGCTGCTGCCAGGGCTGGAGCCCCTCTGCTCTGGAGCCAGCCTGGCAGAGCTGGGGCTGTTCCCCTGCACAAGAGAAGCTCCAGGGAGAGCTCAGAGCCCCTGCCAGGGCCTCAAGGGGCTCCAGGAGAGCTGCAGAGGGACTGGGGACAAGGCAGGCAGGGACAGCACACAGGGAATGGCTCCCACTGCCAGAGGGCAGGGACAGATGGGATATTGGGAATTAGGAATTGCTGGCTGGGAGGGTGGGCAGGCCCTGGCACAGGGTGCCCAGAGCAGCTGTGGCTGTCCCTGGATCCCTGGAAATGTCCCAGGCCAGGCTGGACAGGGCTTGGAGCAGCCTGGGACAGTGGAAGGTGTCCCTGCACATGGGAGAGTGTGACACTGAATTAACTTTAGGGTCTCCTCCAGCCCAAACCGTTCTGTGACAATGGCAAGTTAAATGTGTATAGAAGCTAACGGGAATGGACAGGCCAAAGCAGGACTCCCATTGTTGCCCTCCCATTCCAGGCCAAGCAGTGGGGCTGGACGCAGGGCCGCTGGCCCAAGAAGAGCGCAGAGTTCCTGCTGCACATGCTGAAGAATGCAGAGAGCAACGCTGAGCTCAAGGTGGGTGTTTCTGAGCATAAAGTGGTGTCGTGCTCTCTGTCAGCACCCCTGGCCTGGGTATCACTGACCTGGGGAGCCACTTGCTGCCTGCTTCCTCCTCAAAACTGAACTGCCTGGAGGGTTTGGTGTGGCTCCCTGTTTAAAGCAGGCTGTGTGTGTTCTTCAAGTTAAATGGCAGCAACAGCTTTTCACAGGGAGTAACTTAATTTAAACTTCACACAAAAGGGCTTTGAGATATCTCAAAATCTGAAACTGACATCTGCAGATTTGGTCAGTCACTCTCTTTCTTGTTATGGCATAATTTGGTAGCTTTGTTGGCAGTGTTGGAGTAATACCTGGCACCTTTGAGTAACCATGAAATAACCACAGACAATGAGCTGTCAGCTCAATTTTAAATTATTTGTGGTGTGTGAGGGCTGGTCTTTGTCATTTTAAATGGTGCATGCTATGGAAAGGCCTCATCCCTGTGACACTGCCAAGCTCAGCAGTTCCATTGGTAGATCCTTGGAAAACCCTGAGCTCCATGGCACAGCTAAGCCTGGCTGTGTCAGTGGTGAAACCTTGGAAAATCCTTGGAAAACCCTGAGCTCCATGGCACAGCAAAGCCTGGCTGTGTCAGTGGTAAATCCTTGGAAAGCCCTGAGCTCCGTGTCACCACCAAGCCTGGCTGTGTCAGTGGTGAATCCTTGGAAAATCCTCGAAAAACCCTGAGCTCCGTGTCACAGCTAAGCCTGGCTGTGTCAGTGGTGAATCCTTGGAAAATGCTTGGAAAGCCCTGAGCTCCATGGCATTACCAAGCCTGGCTGTGTCAGTGGTGAATCCTTGGAAAATGCTTGGAAAACTCTCAGCTCCATGTCACCACCAAGCCTGGCTGTGTCAGTGGTGAATCCTTGGAAAACCCTGAGCTCAGTGTCACCACCCAGCCTGGCTGCTCCGTTCTCCAGCAGCGGTGTCTGGGCCGATTGCTCTCGTTCGTGCTGCAGAAATGAATTCCTTTAGGATGCAGATGGCTCACGGATTTTGTTCCCTGCCAGGGCCTCGATGTGGACTCCCTGGTGATCGAGCACATCCAGGTGAACAAGGCTCCCAAGATGCGCCGCCGCACGTACCGGGCGCACGGCAGGATCAACCCCTACATGAGCTCCCCGTGCCACATCGAGATGATCCTCACGGAGAAGGAGCAGATCGTGCCCAAGCCGGAGGAGGAGGTTGCCCAGAAGAAAAAGGTACCGGTGTCGTGTGCTCTGTTCTGTAATCCTGTCGGGAGAGAGAGGGTCCAGCAGAGAGAGCGGTTGCTGTGATGACTATCTTAGGACACCTTTGGAATGCCCATGAAAAATAGTTAAATCTCTCTGAGCAACCCCTTTTTTTAATTTTAACACAAGTACTAAGCACTTGAGAACCCTGAGAACCATTTTTAATTGCACAGAGGGTCGGTTCTTTCCTCCATCAAAGTGGCTGCAGCATTCTCAGACTGTGTGAACCCTGGGTGTGTGCAATAAAATGAGTTTAGAGCCTGCAAGCAGTGTAGTGCTTGCAGGGATTCCTGTTCATGTGCAGGTGTGATGAGTGAATCATTTGTGAGGGAATTCCTAACAGTTTGCAGCACTTCTAAAAGGTAACTTCAGGATGTTTTGGGAAGTCTCATTTCAATGTTTTTCTTTCTTTGCTTCCCAGATCTCCCAGAAGAAGCTGAAGAAGCAAAAGCTAATGGCTCGGGAGTAAATCTGCAAGGACAGATGTACATAAATAAACTTTTAAAGTTTGGATTGATTGTGTTGCTCTGCTACAAGTTCTGACTTGGCACCGGGCGTTACTGTGGGACGGGGGCAGTAAATATTACAGAACCATGGGGTGGTTTGGCTGGGAAGGGATTTGGGAGCTCATCCAGTGCTGCAGGGACACCTTCCACTGTCTCGGGGTGCTCCAAGCCCGATGCAGCATGGACTGGAACACTGCCAGGGATCCAGGGCAGCCAGAGCTGCTCTGGGCACCTGTGCCAGGGCCTGCCCGCCCTCCCAGCCAGCAATTCCTTCCAGTATTGGACCTTCAAACCGGGAAATCCCAGTTCCTCCTCCTAAATCCGGGACAATCGGGAATGCTGGGCTCGCTCGTCCTTTGCAGAAAACTGGCAAAGCCCGGCGGATTTTCCTTGTGGCGCTTTCTGGGCGCTGGGAACAGAACCGTGCTGTGCCCGGGATCGCCCGTCAGTCAGCGATGGGATATTGGGAATTAGGAATTGCTGGCTGGGAGGGTGGGCAGGCCCTGGCACAGGGTGCCCAGAGCAGCTGTGGCTGCCCCTGGATCCCTGGAAGTGTCCAAGGTTGGGTTGGATGGGGCTTGGAGCAGCCTGGGACAGTGGAAGGTGTCCCTTCCATTATTATTATTATTATATTAGCTGGTCTTCCCTACTAACTTTTTTTTTTAACTTTTAATTTCAAACAATTTTATTGCTAAGTTCACAATCCCCCTCGCTCTTCTGAAAAGGGAGGCTCTAAGAGCAAATTGGCTTGAAAATCGCTGTGGGAGTTGAGTGTCACACACTTGGACATGGTTGTTACCATCTGACAGCCTCTCAGCCCCAAGACAAGAGCAAATGGACACCTGCCTTCAGCACTTTCTTAACACCGTTGATGGTGGAGGTGAGCAAGGAGTGCACCTTCTGGTCATCATTGATGTAGTCTGCGTGTCTGAGGCACATGTAGAGGATGTAAGCAGGAAGGCAGGGAACAGTAGCAGACACTGCCTGGGGCTTGAGCTCTGGAAGATTTGACAATTAAAAAAGTGAAAAGATTTCACAAAAAAAGCAAACTGAAATTTCCCCAACTGACAAGTGAAGCAGAGAAACTCCAGAGCTGGAGTGTACCCAGGCAAACCCCTCTCCCTTCAGCCCTGGGGAAAATGGTATTTTGGCTCTGCAATTTGCATCCCTCTCTGCAGAGTGGACCCAGAGCCAGAGGTTCAGCTGCAGGACAGGGGGACTGCCCCAGACCCTCAGCACTCAGGCTTGGGAGGGCAGCCCTGCCTGCACTGATGTTTGTGACAACTCCCATTTCTCCTTACAGATGCACAGTGGAGCCAGAGCTTCTCTACCTTGTAAAACTGAACCCAGCAGCACACAGACCACCTTAGAACAGCTCCCTGAAGTTTTCAGGAATACCTGGCACAATAAATCCTCTCCCTGAATTGATGACACATTAAATCACTCCTTCCCTCAAGATACGGAATCCTAAAGGCAGCTGTGGGCATTTGGAGCCTCTAAAGAACAAGTTTGTCTGATCAGGGCAACTTCAGTGCCCACAGAAACGGGCTGGCACTGCTCTGTGAGCACTTTTGGGATCCCCACTGGGCTCTGCTGGGGCTAGAGCTGTAGTGAATACCAACACCTTGCCAGGGCAGCCTGACTGCACTGAGGGGATGCTGCAGTGTGTGCAGTGCAGCCTGTGCCGTGCAGAAGAGCTCACAAGTTCAATGTTGTCTGTTATTACCTCATAAACCGAGCTGCCTTTGTCCCACTGCTGTGCCAGGTCCCAGGGCTCTGTCCTTCTGCCACCCCCTCCCCATCTATCACCTCATATAAAGCTCAGCAAGTTACTGCCTGCTCTAAAAGCTGTGGCCTTGCTTTGCGTTTCCCATTTTTTGCTGTCCCTAAGGGATTGTGTCCAGTCTGCTTTATCTGCTTAGTGCAGTGCTACTTTTCCTACCTCAACTGCCATCACCACAAACATGCAACCCTAGGAGGGATTAATTAAGATGATCTATTTGCCTTAACCTTAATTTTTTAATCTCAAATTTACAAACTCTCCCAGGCATGAGAAGGAGCAGCCAGGCAGAGAAGCAGAGCAAGTTCCTTACCTGTAATGAGGTTTCGGATGAGGAGTGGCTCATCTTCCTTGTAATATTCCAGCATGCCCTGAAAATCCTTCTCCTTCCTCTGGACAGCAACCTGCATGTTCTGCTCGTGCAGCCTCCTCTCCACTGGCACCATTGTCTGGGATGCTGTGAAGAGAAAAGATTATCAACACCTGGCTGGCACCTGGATAGAACAGCTATTCAGGCCCTCCACTGCCCTTAGTGCAGACAGCAAGTCAAAAAGTTACTTCCCAATAATGTCATCAGCTTTGACAGCATACAAAAATATAAACAATCAGGTCCTGGATTACCAGTCCACAGAGTTCTGACGCTGAATGGAAGAAAAAGTGCAAAACTTGAACTTAGAAGAGGAAAAAAATGAAGCCATTTTTTATTTTCCGAGAGACCACAGGCTAGAAGGTAGCAACCCCAGTGAATGATTTTCACAGAGCCAGCAAAAAGCAGGCAGTCAATGCAAAATCCCTGAGCATGGCAACTTCTGTCTGCCTGCAAAGCTGCAAACCACAGCAGCACACTGCTGGAGTGCAATAAGGCAGAAGAGACCAGCATGCAAATCACACTGACAGAGAGCAGCTGGGCAAGCCGTGGAAACCCTCCAGTTACCCAGCTTAATTTCACTTAATGCCTGGTTTCCAGAAATTAACTCATGAGGATGGAGCTCTCTGATTAATCACACTTCTCCAGAGAACAGGAAGCGCTTTCTATGCAACGCAGATTCCACATTTAAGGCGCTTTCTGATTAAGCAGAATATACACACACATTTTGATACTAAAGGGTTATAATCCCCCCTTCAAAACTGACGGATCAAAAACTATTCCTGCTGGCCACGGGGCTCCTTTCAGTATCTCTGCCTGGGTCACTGCATTGACTGCAATGACAGCAGAAAATTTCCTTAAATATCCTCCAAACCCTGGTACAGAGTCAATGTCAGCTCAGTGCCTGCTGCTAATTCAGTGACACAACAAGCAAAATCTTATTAGGAAGAAAAAGAGAAAAAAATCCCAAACCCTACAGCCCTCCTAGACTGGCCAAAGAAGTAAAACCCAAGTGAGTTCCCCCAACCCACTATCTCCCAATGCACAAGTCACCTTCAAAATCATGGACCTTCTTCATGTAAATCTTCAGCTGCTTCTTCAGCTTCTTTTCATTCTTTTCCAACTTTTCCAGCAATTCTTTAAGATCCTGAAAGACAGAGGATACATTTAAAAGAAACCCCAACATTAAACCCAAGAACAACTCATTTATTTGGGGTGAGTTAGGGGCTGGAGTCTGGTCTGCGCATCACCAAGGCATGGTGTGAGCACATCAGTGGAAGAGGAGCACACCCACAGCGTTTAATCCTGGCTGCTAATCACATTTAAACAGTTTTATTTAGATACCGGAGTTGTTGAAAAAGGGCAAAAATTCAGGAGGTGCCAACATTCCCTCCAGACTTTGCACACAGACACAGAAGGGGAGAAAGGGAAGATTTATGATGATCCAGGCCAACTTTTTGGAGTGGCAACTGCCTTTCCACACTTCCAATAAAAGCAAGTAAGATGAAAAACCTGTGCTGCCTCTGTGCCTAAAAGAGTAGAAGGGTCCCCAGTGATCTGATTTAGAAGGCAATGCCACAAAGTAGACAGACTTTAAAAAGCATTTTAGAAAAATTAAAAATAAAGCATCTGTGTAGTCACAAAAGTCATACAGCCATGGAACATCAGCTCAAGGCCAAGTGCCAACACTCCCAAATGCACCAGTGGAAGATGCTGATGGATTCTCCAGAGTTTAGGAAGGGTGAAAAAGATCCTAGTGCCCTTCCCTCCACATTATGCTTCGTATCTCTTTCTCTCTAACCATTTTTTGCCCTCTCTCTGTGTTCTCAGCACAGCCTCTTACCAGGTTTTCATTGGTCAGACGTGTAATTTCTTGCTGAAGTCCAAACTCCACCTGGACCTCTGGAGAGAGCTGCAGAGTTTGCAGGAATGCCTGCTGCTGCTTCTCCAGCTCCTCTTGCATGAAATCCACCTGGTTTTTCAGAGCTTCCATCTCCTCCTCATGCTCCCTTCTCTGCTCCTGGAGCTGTGCTTCCAGCAACCTGAGAACAGGACACACCGATCAGTCTGTGATGTCAGCGTGACGGTACCAACCACCATTTGAGTTCAGAGCCTTCAAAATCAGCCAGCTTGGGAGATATTCTGTCAACCTCCCTATAAAACTGACAAACAAGAAGCTATTATTGCCACGTTACTCTGTCATGTGCTAAACTGCAGATGAAATACTTCTCAAATTAAGAATTATGAAATGTTGGGATTTTTAAAAAATAAATCCCAAAGCACCCTTTTGTATTTAACTGCATCAAACATCCAGGTTCCTTTACTTGCAAAGAGTAAATACATGGCAAGAAAGCAAGACAGATCAACACCTGCAGGTTTTGTTTTAAAAGCTCAGCTTGAAGGACATTTGTTCCTGTGCTCCTTTCCTGTCAAACATAAATTTTCACTCTTGAAAAATGCCATTTGCTAAGCCAGAATTCCCTTTTAAATCCAGTGGAAAAATGATCAATCACTGAGTGTTAACTGCAGACACCTGTGCTGATGGTGATGGTGACAAACCTGCAGGTGACATGGGAGCTGATTTTAAGTGTCCCCTACCCTGTGCTACATGGACATCTCCCTTCAGCCCACCAGCTCTTGCCAGAAGGTTGAAGTGATTCCAGAAGGTATAAGGACTCTGAGAGAGGGCCACCAGGCCAGAAGCTACAAAGTTTAGTCCCAGATTACACAGGACAGTGGTAGCTGAGAGAAGCAATGACCCAAGGGGATGCCCAGCCCCTGCCCCTGCTGCAGCCCACGGATGTGCTTGGTCAGAGCTGTGCCCACCTCACAGCAGCTCAGGGCCTCCTGACACTGGATGCCAACAGCAATCCTCAAAGATGAGCAGGATTCTGCTGCTGACAGCTCCACACTGACCCAGGACACACACAGACACAGAGCCACAACTGCTCTGGTCCCCTGGGAAATTGTGATCCACACCTGCCAACTGTTTCCTACAGGAACAACTATGCGTGGAATGTTTTGTTGTTATTTTGGCATTTTTCTGTAATAAATTCATAGAAAAGTGCATGCTTTCAGGGGAGATTCCTGGAGGAAAAGTACTAATCACCCCCAGGTTATTTTGTGTGGTTGTTGTTTTTGTTGCCTTTAGAAAATTTAACAACACAGTGGCTACTCCCACATCCCAGCACAAGACAGAAAAGCGTGTTTTACACCTATAGAAACATGAGCAAAATGCAGTCAGCCTCATAATCCTGTCAGGAATTACATTCGTAATAGGCTTGGAAAATACAGACCCACCATGAAATAAGTATTAAGTACTTAATTTTCATTTTATTTCTTCATACTGGGATTAGTTGGGATTCAGTCTGGATAATCCGTGAGACACCCTCAGAAGAACATGCTCCTTCTATCAACCTGGGTTCCTACTTTGCTTGGAAAAACACATGAAATAATCTCTGTTATTTCTTCTGTTACTGTCTGGTTTCACTCTGATACCTCTAGATGTGAACACTTTAGACCACTCTATACAAAATACTTAAATTTTTAATCTCTTTAATGTCCTTAAAACTTTAATAAAATCATAGATATTGGAGCCCCATAACCACCAAGCACGGGGGTGATGCAGGACAAGAATCCAGGAGGGATATCTGCCCAGCAGAGCAGGGCCTGGGGAGGACTGTGGAATGATGGCACCGTGTCCACCACGCCTTTCTCACCCACAGACAACACGTGGGTGGGAGCACAAAATCCCCAGGATCACACAGAGGTGACAGCACTGGGACACAAGCACAGACCCTCCCCTTCCAACAGGTCAGAGACTGGGAGAAAAACACTTCTGAGAGGTGCCACGTCTTAGTGCAATTTGGGAGGAAAAAATAAAATGGGAAGGGTTTTTTGTCTTCTTAGAGATCCCATGTTTTAGTGCAATTTGGGAGAAAAAAAATAAAATGGGAAGGATTTTTTGTCTTCTTAGAGATCCCATGTTTTAGTGCAATTTGGGAGAAAAAAAAATAAAATGGGAAGGGTTTTTTGTCTTCTTAGAGATCCCATGTTTTAGTGCAATTTGGGAGAAAAAAAATAAAATGGGAAGGGTTTTTTGTCTTCTTAGAGATCCCATGTTTTAGTGCAATTTGAGAGAAAAAAAATAAAATGGGAAGGGTTTTTTGTCTTCTTAGAGATCCCATGTTTTAGTGCAATTTGGGAGAAAAAAAAATAAAATGGGAAGGGTTTTTTGTCTTCTTAGAGATCCCATGTTTTAGTGCAATTTGGGAGAAAAAAAAATAAAATGGGAAGGGTTTTTTTTCTTCTTAGAGATCCCATGTTTTAGTGCAATTTGGGAGGAAAAAAATAAAATGGGAAGGGTTTTTTGTCTTCTTAGAGATCCCATGTTTTAGTGCAATTTGGGAGAAAAAAAATAAAATGGGAAGGGTTTTTTGTCTTCTTAGAGATCCCATGTTTTAGTGCAATTTGGGAGAAAAAAAATAAAATGGGAAGGGTTTTTTGTCTTCTTAGAGATCCCAGCTTCCCAAGCCCTTCATCACCCAATTTTTCATTGCTGTCACATAATCCTTACTGGGTCACAGCTCAGGCATCAGTGACAACAGCCACCAGCAGCCACAGGCAGCTGGAACCATGACTCCCCTGCAGATTACAGGAGGGTCTCAGTCCCTGCAGTGTGGAAATCCCACCTCCAGCTGCTCCAGACAGGACATCCAGCCTGTCCAGGGCCACAGGGCAGCAGCAGAGCCAGAGAGAGAAACGAGAGGGCAGGAAAGGGAGGAGAAGGGAGAAGCAGCACTGGGAGAAACAGAAAGTGTTGGACCTGGCAACTTGCTTTAAACCTTGATAAGCCAAGCCGAGCTCTCCATCTTCATTGAGATAGCCCCAGTCCTCAGTCTTGCTAGAAATAAAGGACAGAGAAAGGAAACAAGAGGACAGAGAAAGACAAAAGGTCAGTTGAAAGAGAAGGTGAAAAGGTACAGAACCCTTATTTATTTCATTCAATATTATTTTTTTAGAGCACACTTTCATTGCATTGCATTTCTTTTTCCACCAGGGGAAAGGAGAACTCTGCCCTGGTTGTGCCCTGTGTGTCATTTTAAAAACAAGTTTCTCCATCTCTTTCCCACTGCAGCAACTCCCACTGGTCTAAAATAAATTCTACTCCTTCTACTTCAGCCCAGGGTTTCCTCAGTACTTGACTCAAACACATCAGTCTTTCCTCAAAGCAACCTTTGGTCCAAGCAGCATGTGCATCCACACAAGATCAATCTCCTCTGTATACATCCAGGCAGATTAATGGCCAGGAAAGTCTCATCTCACTTCAATACTTTCAGCAGTTGGCTGTTTTAGTCTACATTCTGCTGATTGTTTGGGGCTTTTTTCCCCAAGTTGTATGAGGCAAGAAGCTGATTTATCTTCTTTAATGAGGGGCTGGACACATAACAAATTAGTGAGGTAAGCTGGTCAGCTTGACCAGAAACACTTGTTACAGCAAGATTTTACGTGGCTTTGATGTCAGTTAGAAAAAAATGTTTGTTTTAAGCAATAACAATTTAAAAAGTAAGCAAGGAAACCATCAAACTTGATGTATCATTATATTAATAAAAAAAAAAAAACAAAAGCACAGAAAGAAGAATTGCAAACACACATTTTGAAAGGAGCTGTAGCAGATGCCATTCCCTGGCAAGGGAATCTCTGCATATTTCAGTGGCAAAGCACAACACACCAACATTCCTGAGCAGATTTTCACAGGAGGAAAGGAGTGAGAAATGCGGTGTTGCAGCTCTGCCTTGAAGGGGCTCTGGAGGTGCCTCACCACCACAGACAGCTCGTGCATCCCTCCCATGCCAGTGCTCCAGCACAGCACTTCTCAAATCCAGCAAACATTTCAGGCACTGACACTTGCAAAGTTCCTCTGTTAGAACCACACGTATGAATTTAATTAAAACCTTTCTGCTATCCCATATGTAACAGGTTTCCAAAAGGGTCTGCAGCCTGACAGATACAGGGAGGTTTACTGGTCTCATTTGCATGAATTTGTTAGGAAAGTCTTATTTTTTTGTTAATGTAATCTTAGCAGGACATGTCCTCAGGTACTGAAAACCAAAAGAAAAAGCAGGAAGGGTCCCCACTATTTATTGCACATCAGAAACCTGTGAAATCTCACATGATGACCAGCATTTTTAAGAGACAGCCTCTTTGGAAAAATAGCTTTCTTTCCTTTTTTAATCATAGGCATTGAGGTAAATGAGGAGAGCAGCTCAAGAAAGTGCCATTATAAGTTAAATATATAAAAATGCTGATTTAAGGTAAACCTGCACTGGGAAATAAGCATTCAGTCCATCTCTATCAACACAGCACTGACTCAGAAGTCACTGCACTCCCTCTTCTCCCAGAGGTCACACTGACCTAGACATAAAAAGGGGTCCTTTCAACGTAGTTAGAGTAATTGGCATCTGAAGCACAATTTCCTGAAATAATTGGTCAATCCTATTCTCAGGTAGGGCTGGAGGGGAGTTGGAAGGGCTGACTCACAAAGCTGTGATTCCCCTTTATCCTGATCTTGGAGGCACAGGTCTGGGGAGCAGCTGGGACCTGCAGTCAGCAAACTGTCCTCATCAAAACCAAAACATTCCTGCCCAAACACATCCCTGCCCTGTAAAAGTAGCTCAGAGGGGGTGTATGTACCCCAAACCCAGAGATGTTAATTCCAGCATCTTCAGTAAATTATCCTCTCTTCATAGAGAAGGGGCATTTCACTTTCAGACACAGATTTACCTCTTATTTAAGGTAAAAGGAAAAATACTGTGCATCACAGACCAGATCTATGGCAGAGTGGGAGGATACCCACTGCAGGGTGGGAAGCAGAGGTGTGACACCATCTCCACATGATGGTCTCTCCCAGCTGCTAAAGCATCCCTCATGTGAAGCAGCATCAGCTCTTCCTTTGCCCAGCAGCTGCAGGTAGGGCTTGTCCAACAGGGGAAAAAATCCATGTACTCACAGAAATCTATTGGAAGCTGCCATGGAGGCTCATTTCAAAGACACAGCCTCGTTTACTCTGAGCTGCCAGGTTATCATCTCTTAACACCATCACCTGGTCTCTCGCTGGCTCTGTTTCCACCAAGATCAAACAGGCTTGAAGGAATGATCCCAAGAGCAGAAACAGGGAACAAAAAGCCTACTTAGCTTTAATTCAGTTATTGTAGGAGGAAAATGAGGTAGGAACTAACTTGATTTTCCTCTTAGCAGCTGAAATTCAGCAGATTTTTTTTTTTTAAGAAAGAAAAAGGCTGAGTTTAATGCATTTATAAAGAAAGGGCTGATTTCAGTTCAAACTTGCCCTTGACATGGAATCAAAGGGCTTTTCTCTGGAAGCTTTGTGGAGAGGGAACTGCTGGATGGGCAGGGTTAGCAGCACCTGGCAGCGTTCTTCCTGATTTCCTCCTGCTGTGCTTAGAAGTGCTGCATCACACAGACATGGAGAGAATAAAAGGTTCATCTCCCAGCAAAACACAGCCATGCTCTGTCCTCAGCCTAAATAACTGAGAGGTGATGGCTTGGAGCAAGGAGCACCTCCTGGGTGGAGCAAGGTTTTACCACATCCACAAGCCTGGGCTGGTGAAGAACCTCCACCTGCTCAAAAAGCACCTCAGAGTGGGGGGCAAAGAGCAGCTGAGAGCCCCGAAAGATTGGGCCAGAGGGCAGGGACAGATGGGAATATTGGGAATTAGGAATTGCTGGCTGGGAGGGTGGGCAGCCCTGGCACAGGGTGCCCAGAGCAGCAGCTTTTCTTGCTCCTCTGAGCCTGGGCTTGCCCAGATGATGCTGACAGGGCCAGTGAGCACAAGCTGAGGCACAGGATGGTCCCTCTGAACATCAGAAACCTTTTTCACGGTGAGAGTGACCAAGCACAATCTCACACCGGCCTGGGTGAAGCCAGAGAACACAAATAGGGCAGTACCTGATTTATCATTTAGAGAAATTAATACCATAAGCAGGGTAGGAAACGGTAGCTGAAGCCAGGAGGTCCCTTCCAGCCAGCAGAGTTCTAAATTCAGGATGGAAAATGGAGAGAAAATTGTGCAGGTGGAATGGGAGGTGCTGAGCTGGGGTCACTCTCATTGCTGCTCCAAACCAGCTTTGCCTCAGGCCAAGGGAGACCCTCAGCTCTGGGAAGTGCCTGGTCCATGTGGGACAAGGGGAGCTTTAAACTGCTTAAAATGAGGGTAAAGTGAGGAAAGCTTTCTGAAAAATGCTCAGTGCCTTTCTTTTCCCCTAAAGTCCCTACAGAACCTGTTGCCTCCCTGAAAATGGGGTAGTGCAGCAGCCAGGGAGGACTTGAAACCGTGGCAGTGAATGGGAAGAATAAATCTTGTAGTACAATAAATCAGCAAGGGAGCTAGATAGTGATTCCCTTTGCTATGCAAGCTGGCTGTTGGGTAATAAAATACATAATTTATGGAGGAAATGTGCAAAACCTTTCAAGCAGAAGATTTATGTGTCAAGGTAAATAAAAAACACTTCTTGTACACAGAAAAAAAGCCAAAAAACAAAGACATGGAGTTTCTTGTGTGTTAAGGAAAGGATGGGCAGCTGAACTGAGACCAGTGTTGCTGGAGGCTGATTCTAGATATGAGAAACATGGGGGCAGCACAGTAGTAATAATTGGAATTGGCAAGTAATAATTGAAGAATAATTGATGTAATAATTTGCATCTGACTATGCAAAGATACTGGTAAAAAAAAGTGGGATTTGAGCCTTAAAATTAACTCTGGCAGCTCTGTGAGCTGACTGTCTAATGATGAGTTAGGTGGCAGTGGTTCAGAAAGGGTTTGTGTGGATATTCATAGTTCATCCAGTTTGTATTTGCAGTAGTTTGCTGTAGAAGACAGCTGCTCTTACTGTGTCATGAAAAATTGTGTTCTTTCTCTTACCTGTCTTTGCTCATAGAAAGTTAATGAGACAGGGAAAAGTCCAGCCAGCCTGAGTTTTGGGCTGCTGTGGATATTAGTGCTGGCCCTGGGAAAGTCCCACTGGACAAAGGAGAAATGGCTGTAGGTCTCACAGCCTCAATTTTTTACTGTACAGAGGCTGCATCTTGCTGGACTCATGGGGTGAATTCAGAATTCACCGTGTCCTTAAGCTTCTCCTTTTAACACTACAGCTTTGTTACTCTGTATTTTTAATTTTCCTGCCTTTTCAAATGAAAGTTTCATGCCAGTTTACAGTAACAGATCAAGTCATAAAATCAACACTCTGAAATGGGAGGATGCTGGAGGAGACATTTTAAAAACTGCCCCAAATCCTCCAAGCAGCAGACGCTGCCTTTTAACATCACAGTTGGTAGTTTGCTCCTTTGCTGTGCCTTATCTGGGTTTGGCAGGGGACAAAGAAGCCTGTGCTGATAACTGTGAACGAACAGTAACCTCTGTTCTCAGCCATCACATAAGGTTGGCTTATGAAAACAGAGAAGTAAAGGTGGAAAAGCACCTGTTCTGCTTCACTGATACAAAAGAAATATATATATATATATAATTTGCATATATTTCAGAGCAGTGGTATAGAGGAAGATTTAAGCAGCCCCTTCTGTGTCTGTGATTAAGTGGCATGAAGTATTTGCATGGCTATAAGCCTCCTGGAAAAGGTAGGGGCTTTTGGTCATGAGCATATAAAAACAGTGGAACATGAAGTTAAGGGGCTTGTTGCAGTTTTAAAAAATAGATAAAATCAGTGTTTTCCAGCAGCTGTCCTGCTCTGCATCAGTCAGACAGTCCAGGTTCTGTTTCTGGGGCAGGAGTGAATATTCACGGTGCTCTGTGTGTGTTTTGTGACTGGGAGACCCCCTTGTTGTGTTTGCCCTCTGTGCACCAGCTTCCCTGGCTTGGCCAAGCGTGGAGGGGTTTGGTGAGCCCAGACCCTGCCCAAAATCTGGTGACGGTCACAGCTTGGCTTTCTTCTCACTCAGCCCCAAGGAGTTCACTTTTTCACGCTCCAGTAGTTTCTCTGCTTTCTGTCAAGGGCGTGGGATATGAAAAGCTGAGTGATTCTGGCACTAGGTCCTTGGTGAGTGAGAGCCGTGGGGGTGAGGCGGCTGCAGCTCCATTGCCCAGCTGTGAAAAGGGGTTTTCTTACCAAATTTCCTTTGGCCTCATCTCGCCATCACGCCTTGAGGAAGTCACCAGCGCTGTGAAGCGGCAGCAGCGGTTTCCTGGGGCCTGGTGAGTCGGTGTGCGGGGCAGGACAGGCCGGGGTGGGCGTTGTGCTTCTCCCCTTGAGCCATCCTGAGCTGCCCTGCGGGGTTTGTGCCGCTCCCTGGGACCTGCTGGGCACCGGCTGGCTGCAAGCACCCTGACAAGCAGGACACCGACAAAACCTGTGACAAAAAGGGGGTTTGGGCATAATCCTAGCAGCCTTGTGTGGCATTTAAATGGGTTTGAGGAGGTGGTTGACTAATCGTGGAAAAGGAGGTATTTGATCTATTCCTCCTCAAAAGTAATTGCTCAAACTGGTCGTTGTGTTTGTGGGATTGTTTATTTCTTGAAATCCAACAGAAAAGCTAATCAGACAAACTTTGAGATCCATCTTTTGCAATTCAAAGGACTTGTTCTTCTAGAGAAATACATCTTAGTACATCTTCAGCTTAGATCTAGGAATGGGCTGTAGGTTGTGTGATGTTGAGGTGAAAAAAATCCCTCCACCGGATTTTGAATTTGCCTTAAATTCTGGAAAGGCTTAAGGGAAGAGTTCTGATTTAAGTTCTGAAGTATTTTTTTCATCTTTGCTTTCAGCACTCGTCTTTGGGACTCACCTGCAAAAATCAGGGAAGAGGTCATTAGCTGTGATGCCTTCCATTCCTAAGTGCCCCTGCTTTTCAAGGCTTCAGGATTCTTCCACTGAATTAAAATTCATGGGTGAAGAAGATCTGTACTCATCTTCCTTTAAGTCTTTTTCCCAAAGACTTCTGGTTTTGTGTCATTCTGCTTGGAAGCAGAAGTTAGGAAATTTTAGTAGACTTCTTGCTGGTTGTGCTTTGTCTCTGACCAGAAACAAGGCAATCCTGAGTATTGCAATAAAACCCACTGTGAAAGTGCTTTATATTCGAGATCTTTGAACTTAACACTAAACCTTCTGGTTTGTCTTGGAGCTTTGCTGGTCCTGGCTTTAGGGGCCTTTTGTGAATTGGCTTAATAATTTACTCTTTTTTTTTTTCTTAATTCCTGTCAGCAGCAAGGTTTTTCTTGGCTCCCCACAGCTAAGAAAGCATTGATCTTCAGCATGTCTTGTGCTGCTTCCTTTGCCTGTTGAGCGCACTGGAAATGGATGGAAATTGGGATATGGATGAAAAATGGAGAATGTTTCTCCACCATGGTGGAGAGGGACTTTGGAAAAGACACTGGAGTGACAGGACAAGAGGGAACGGCTTCCCACTGCCAGAGGGTGGGGTGAGATGAGATATTGGGAAGGAATCATTCCCTGCGGTGGTGCTGAGGCCCTGGCATGACTTTGCCTGCCCCTACAGACACGTGCATCCCACATCCCCGGCCAGAAATACAGGATACACTTTAGTCATGCACCTTCATTCTTTCTGTGCAACTGAAGGCAAAGGAGGATGGAGGTGCTGTGTCCTCCACCTCCACCTTTACTGCGGCAGCAGCTCTCTGACCACAGAAACAAACGACTTGCCCAGAATGGTGCTGGGAAAGGCTGTGAGAAGATCAGAGGCACGAGTGAGAAACAATTCTTATCTTCACTTGCTGCACCTGGCATTGTGAACATGTGCAATGCATTGTGGAGATTTGTTTACCAAAGGGTGGTTTCTTAATTAGCCAGTGGTGATGGTGTTTTGAATGGAGGACCAGTCAATTCCACCTGTAGCAAACTAGGGTATAAAAAAGAAATAATAAATTTCTTAATAAATTAAAATACCAGCCTTGTGTGAATGCATTGATTATTACCCAGCTGGGGGCCCGTTGCTGAGACACTTTACTGCTGCTGCCATTCCAAGGACTTTTCCTGTCCCCCTTTCGGTTCAGGAACAGAGTGTTGGAGGAGAAGGTGAGGTTGCTTCTCCTCAACTCCTCACTCCTGCGGTGCAGTGAGAAGGTAGTGGTGCCCTTTGAGATAAAGTGGTCTCATCCTTTCCCTGAGTCCCTAAAAAGGGGTGGTAGGAAAAACTACGGTCACCCTACACTGGTAGATGGGGAAATAGGAAACAGATTTTCCTCAATGAGAGGAAAAATGGAAGGAAGCTTTAGCAATCAGTTTAATCGTTAGCATATCTGAAAACCCAGTGCATGTGGAGAATAAAAACAAATAACCTGTTGAGAATTGGTGATCCTATTCCTTTTCATGATATCCCACTTTGTAGAGAACCTGCTGTGTCTGAGCCCCAGGATCTTGCAGGTCCTGTACTAAATGTCTGGCTTCATCACTTGGTGCATCTAACCCCAGTAATTCTGGGGTACAGACAGCATCCAGGAATGTGAGATTATGGGATGGGAGCTGTCTGAAACAAATGATGGTCCTGCACTCAGAGATTATGGGATGGGAGCTGTCTGAAACAAATGATGGTCCTGCACTCAGAGGTAATTGAAAGGCAGGCAGCAGACCTGGCTGGAGGGGAAAGAGCCAAACAAGGTCAAGGAATTAGCAAAAATAACACTTTCTGTAGATGTATTTTTAAATTAGTTTTTTTTTTTCATATGGTGAAGTAATCCACTGTGTAGGTGTTTAATCTGACAACTGAAACAGAAACACAGCAGGACTAAGTCCCTTGTGCACTCCCTCTTTTCCAGTTCTTCGGAATGCTGAGCGTCTGTGTGCTTACTTGCAAGAAAGAAGAAAGTGGATATCAGCCTCTTTACTCAGGGGTGTTTGCTTAATAAACTGAAAAGAACATTCTTGCTTCCTGATGGTGAAACTGACTTGTGACCATACCACAGCTTTCTGAAACGTTTATGCTAAGTTTGGACCTGTGACTACGGGTGGTGTAGTAGGCTCTGGAAAGAAACTTTCTTCTGCCCTTCTTTCCTCTGCCCCAAAAACATGCAGCAGAAACTTTATCTTTTAATCAATAAACTGGTGGAGACCACAGGAGGGCTTTCAGTTGCCTGCACAAACCTCAGATCATTCCCATGGTGTGGTTTAAACAACAAAAGGTTGTTTATATACTCTTCATAGGCATGGGGATCTGTAGTATGTTTTTTTTCTGTATCTGATTGTGCAGTTTTTTTATGTCACTTATAATTCTGTTTACTACAGAGGTTGTTAGTGCAAGACAACCCCATGCTTCAAATCTAGAACAAGCATTTGTGTGGTTGTTTGGAGCAGCTAGCAAACATGAAAATCCCCAGGTTTTGGGCTCAGAACTCTCTCTTTGGTTTGTTTTTATCTCTTAATTATTGACATTAAAAATTCCTTATGAAACAAGGGCTTTCAAACATTCTTCCTCCTTTTTCTGTGGTTTGCCTGGGGGAATTAGTGCCACATTTCCACCCTGACCACACTTCTCTGCTAAAATATTAAGATGTATTCTTGTACAAAGCAATTTCAGTAACCTGCCGTAGTGCTGCTTTTGCACATTTTCTGTTCTCCTTAATTCTGCTGCACACAGATTGGATTGCATTCCTGCTTTAACACAGTCCTTCAACTCGTTTGTGTGCTATAAGCTCTTCAGGATTTTGGGGATAGAGAAGAGAGGGAACTGTGAGCTTTTATGTGTCAGGGAATTGTGGAAAAGCAACAGAGATTCTGCTGATTCCTTCCTTGGAGATATAAGCAGCCTGTCCTTAACAAAATAAACCTTTATATTTGTAGCTAATAAGAGAAAAAAAATTAGCTTGGGATCAGTGTAAACCGTTTAATTATCTCCGTCCCTTCCCCATGAGAGAAAAGGTGATGGGTGATGATGTCCTATGGGGGACACACCAGCGCGAGCATGTGTATGTTGAAAAATGAGTTTTTACTGAGGGTTTTGACTTCTGATAAATGCTGAAATAAACTGAATTTATACAACCAAGTAATAAATAGTGCGGCGACAGTTGTTCTATGCTGTAGTAATTCCCTGGAGGGAGCGAAGTCCTCAGGGGCGGAACCGGAGCGGGGCGCTCAGAGAGATCCCGCCCGGCTCCCCTCAGCCATTCCGCCTTCAGCCCTCAGCGGTCCTGCCTTCCCTTCCCGCTGCCTTTCAGCGATCCCGCCTTCCCTTCCCGCTGCCTTTCAGCGATCCCGCCTTCCCTTCCCGCTGCCTTTCAGCGATCCCGGCTCTCTTCTCACCCAGCTCCACTTTGCAGTTTTGCCTTTCGCTCCCGCTCCCCTCAGCGATTCCGCTTCCCTTTGCGCCCGGCTCTCTTCAGGGATCCCTTCCCGCCCGGTTTCCCAACCGGTTCCCCTCAGCAGTCCCGCCTTCCGCCCTTCCTTCCCATTCCCTTCAGCAACCCTGCCTTCCTTCCCGTTCCCTTCAGCAATCCTGCCTACCGCCCTTCCTTCCCAGTCCCCTCAGCAACCCTGCCTTCCTTCCCGTTCCCTTCAGCAACCCTGCCTTCCTTCTTGTTCCCTCCCTTCGCGCCCGGCTCTCCCCAGCGACCCGACCTCCCTCAGGGATCCCTTCCCGCCCGATTCCCTAACCGTTCCAATCAGCAATCCCACCTTCCGCCCCCTTCTTCCCGTTCCTTTCAGCAACCCTGCCTTCCTTCCCGTTTTCCCTAACAATCCTCCCTTCCTTCCCGCTCCCCTCAGCGATCCCACCTCCCTTCGCGCTCGGATCTCCTCAGCTACGCGGCCTCCCTTACCGCCTCCTTCAGGGAACCCGCTTTCCCTTCCCACCCGGTTCCCTAACCGTTCCCCTCAGCAATCCCGCCCTGTCTTCCCATTCTCCTCAGCCATACCGCCTTCCTTTCCGTTTCCCTCAGCAATTCCGCCTTCAGCCATCCCGCCTTCCACCCTTTCTTCCCGCTCCCCTCAGTGATCTCACCTTCCCTTCCTCGCTCCTGCCCGGCTTCCCTCGGCAGTTCCCTTCCCTTCCCTTCCCTTCCCTTCCCTTCCCTTCCCTTCCCTTCCCTTCCCTTCCCTTCCCTTCCCTTCCCTTCCCTTCCCTTCCCTTCCCTTCCCTTCCCTTCCCTTCCCTTCCCTTCCCTTCCCTTCCCTTCCCTTCCCTTCCCTTCCCGCTCTGGTCAGCGCTCCCGCCCTTTATGACTTTTCAAAATGACTTTTATTACTTTTTTCTCGCATTTTGTAAACGTAACTTATGTGAAATTACCTGTACAAGAGGAGTTTGCCTAGTGAAGGAAAGAACCTGTTTCAAGCCGTGCGTTAAGATTACATCACCCAAATAAATGTGTATTAGGTGGGCGGAGAATACGCAGTAAGTGGACGTGCTCGTGTGAATTTTACTGTATAACAGATGTAACTTTTAACCCTTTGGCAAGCTGATTAGTGGGAACATCCTCGCTCAATGCGCTGAATAAACAGTGTATTCTTCCTAAGCTGAACTCTATGTTCACACAGCTCCTAGAATCGATAACACCCTCCACGCTCCTGCTCCCCTCAGAGCTGCAGCCTCACGCCCTTCCTCTTAGTCCCTCCAGACTCACAGAATTACAGTCAAAGGCTGGAAAAGACCTCCGAGATCGTGTCCAGCCTGTGACTGACCTCTTCTGTCATCCAGACCACAGCACCGAGTGCCACGTCCAGGCGCTCCTTGGACACCTGCAGGGATGAGGACGCCAAACCTCCCTGGGCCGCCGCAATGCCAGAACGCCCTTTCCATTAAGAAATTCCTGATGTCCAACCTGATCCTCCCATGGCGCAGCTTGACACCACATCCCCTTGTCTTGAGGGAACAGACCGACCCCCAGCTGCCCCACAACCTCCTTCAGCGCCCCGCACTCGCTCCCCTCAGCGCTGCCGCCTCCCCGCCCCGGTTCCGCGGCGCTGCCCCAGTGCCAGAACGCCCTTCCCAAGCGCTCCCCTCAGCGCTGCCGCCTCCCCGCCCCGGTTCCCCAGCGCTGCCCCAGTGCCAGAACGCCCTTTCCAAGCGCTCCCCTCAGCGCTGCCGCCTCCCCGCCCCGGTTCCGCGGCGCTGCCCCAATGCCAGAACGCCCTTTCCAAGTGCTCCCCTCAGCGCTGCCGCCTCCCCGCCCCGGTTCTCCCGGCGCTGCCCCAATGCCAGAACGCCCTTTCCAAGCGCTCCCCTCAGCGCTGCCGCCTCCCCGCCCCGGTTCCCCGGCGCTGCCCCAGTGCCAGAACGCCCTTTCCCAGCGCTCCCCTCAGCGCTGCCGCCTCCCCGCCCCGGTTCCCGGCGCTGCCCCCGCTCCGCCCTTTCCGCCCGCTCCGAGCGCTCCCCTCAGCGCGCACGCGCCCTCCCCGCCCTCCCCACCGCCCGCCCGAGCGCGGCGGATTCAAACCGGGGCTCGGACCGGGCTGCGGCAGCCGGGGCCTCGCGTCCTCCTCTCTCTGCCGAGCGGCCTCCTTTTCCTGCCGAGCGGCCTCCTTTTCCTGCCGAGCGGCCTCTTCCCCCGGCCGAGCCGCCTCTTCCCCCGGCCGAGCGGCTGAGAGGCTGGGACGAAGGCCGGGAGGCACTAGCGCCGGTAAAACCTGAGGAGAAGCGGGCGCTGCCGTGACCTCGATCCCCTCAGGGAATCCCGATCCGCCTCGGAGAGTCCACGCAGCTACGGAGGTGGGGAGCTCTCTAAGAACGGATTTAATAAGCGCGGTAGTTGATAGTATTTTAAGCCAAAAGCGAAATAAAGGTATTTTTTAAAGTTTCCAAGTGTGAGCCGGTGGAGGGAGCTGTGTGAACGCTCAGTGCTGGGCCCGTGTCAAATGCGGGGGATCGTCACACTGTATAACTTTTTATTTTAATCAATTCCTGTCTATAATAGGGTTATTAAGTCTAGTATTATAGACAATATAGCAATCGATATATAATGCTCTTTTTAATGCCTCCAGACTTCACTAATAACTGCTAGCACTTTTTTTTCTTAGTTACATTTTTAAAGAAAGAAACACACCTCTTTAAACATCAGTCATCTGATGTAGTCTCCCTGAGAGAGTCTTCTATGCCTTATATAAGCCAGGTGTTTCTTGGTTTTTGCAGTAAATTCCAACTCCTTTTTAACTTTTTAACTTCAATATAATAAGGATGCTCCTGGTCTCATGAGGAATCGCTGCACTGATATCATACTGCATTTATCTCCAAAGTTCTAGGAAACTTACTGCCTTGTCTAGTGACACTTTATGCTTCCTTTCCTGCCTTCAATCTAGTAAGATAAAAGATAATTACTCCATTTACTGTTTCATTTACATTTCCTTTGCTTCGACAGTTCAGGGTCCTTCTACAAATTCTGCTTTTGTATGCAATGTTTGCAACTTGGATGTTTGTTAAATTCCTGCCTTCATTTTTGTTCCCTCGCAGTGTGATGGTGAACGCTATGGCATCCTCAAGCCTGGAAGATTTATGCCTCTACATCAGTTTGAAGATTTCAAATATTAAAAAGTTTATCCTATTGAGAGACCTAGGTAAACAAGAGCAACAGTAGGGTTTGGTTTGCACTTCACTGCAAGAAAGACACTGAGGGGCTGCAGCATGTCCAGGGCAGGGAACCGAGCTGGGGAAGGGGCTGGAGCCCCAGGAGGGGCTGAGGGAGCTGGGAAGGGGCTGAGGCTGGAGAAAAGGAGGCTCAGGGGGGACCTTGTGGCTCTGCACAGCTCCTGACAGGAGAGGACAGCCAGGGAGGACAGCTCTGCTCCCAGGGAACAGGGACAGGAGGAGAGGGAACGGCCTCAGGCTGGGCCAGGGCAGGCTCAGGGTGGGCAGCAGCAGGAATTTCCCCATGGAAAGGTGCTCAGGAACTGGAACTGCCCAGGGAGGTGGTGGGATCCCGATCCCTGAAGGGGGATGTAAAAGCCACGTACTTGGGACGCAGGTTAGTGGTGGCCTTGACAGTGCTCTGGGGTAATAGCTGGAGCTGGGCTTTTCCAAACTAAGTGATTCCATGAACTCTGTTGGCAGTGCAGAGTACAAGGCTGACAGTTTGGCTTGCTGCTTCTCCTGGATGGATGTGGTGGCTGAGGAGCAGGGATTTAGATAACCACTTCTTGTGGAGGGGAGGAATATTGGATTTTGGTTTTTTCCTGGAGACTTTGTAGCTTAATGTTCTCTCTTTTACAGGTAAAGATGAATGCCTCAAGCATTTTCTCCGTAAAGTATATAACGAGGGGATCCTCATACATGAGCTCCTGCAAGCAATGGAAATTCAAGTTAAAAAGCAAGAAGAACTGAAAAAATCACTCAAAGTAATCTTTTTTTTCCCTGTTCATCAAATGCTGAAAGATTCAAAGAAATCTTTGATACATTTGTCACTTTTTCCCTAGATTCTTAGTGATGTTTGCATGCATGTACTTACAAGAGAAACTGGGGCTTGAACAGGCTTGCTGATGGTTTGTTAAGCAGTTCTCCAGACAATGAACATTAAAAATTGTATTTTTCAAGGCTTGTACATAGAATCATAGAATGGTTTGAATTGGAAGGGACCATAAAGCTCAGCCAGTTCCAATCCCCTGCCATGGGCAGGTTCACCTCCCACCATCCCAGGTTGCTCCAAGCCCCGTCCAGCCTGGCCTTGGACACTCCCAGGGATCCAGGGACAGCCACGGCTGCTCTGGACACCCTGTGCCAGCCCTGCCCACCCTCACAGGGAAGAATTTATTCTTAATACCTAACCTTAGTCTACCTTCCTTCATCCAAAGTCCATTAAAATAATGTCTTTGTCACTGGCCTTGAAAACATGTCTTTATCATAATAGATATGGGGATCTAAAGAGCAGTTCCACTTGCACATCTTTGCAGTAGCTGCACAAGTTATTCAGTTAGAATATTTGTCTGTTTTTCTATTGTGTGTTTACAGTGCCTTTGTTAAGTCTTTTGTAGAAATGTTGTTTGGGGAATGGAGGTGAGTTTAGCATAGTATCTCATCTTCACCACCACCATTCCCCTGACCAGACCTTGCTGAGGGTGTGTTGCTAAAGTTCTTTCTGCCTGCTCAAATTTCTCTGACATTCTGAGGGCAAGGACAGATGCTCCTTCCTTTGTATCTTTATTAGCTTCCCTGGGGAAATTATGGGGTATGGAGGTAAGATGATGTTGTCAGAATAAAAGACACCTCTTAAAAAGCTGAAAATTAATTTAGTATTGCCCTAATTTTACTTGCCTGATCTTAGTAGGATGAGATTTCTGACACAGTCTGATATTAATTTCAGGAGATCCAGAAGGCAGCTGAGAGCGCTCAAAGGGAAGCATGGCACCTCCTTCAACACGTGCCACGCTATCTGCCTAAACCACTCCAGGTCTGGTAGGTGCTACATGAGCCCAGAGGATTCGGGCTGCTCCTGGCACTGTCCAGCTTCAGCACTGTACAGCTGTGTTCCTTTCACTCCACATTAACTGGGAAATTTTGGGAGCCAAAGTTGTTGTATGCACTGATTGTGGAGTTGGCTCTTGTCCAGGTTTGTGTAGCACCCCTACAAATTTGTCAGGTCAAGACTATAAAATCCCAAGTTGATCCAGTGGGAGCTTCCAGGGGTAGGTGTGATGTAGTAGAAAGCAAGTGCTTCTCTGAGTCTGAGCATCCCTTCCTTTGGAGTCACAAACACACCAATTTTGTGACTGCAGTGCCTACCGAGTAAAGGGTTATGACCCAAATGCTGGGTCACTAGAACTGAAGTTCACCACTGCGCTTCCAAATAGAATTAAAAACCAAAAATCCTCTAACTCAGTCATCTTTCTGTGGGACTTTGAATTGTGTTTGTGGTAGTTTTGTTCTCTTTTCCCTACAGAAATCCTGCATTTATTTCAGCTAGCTATGACATCCCCTTGCTTCGGCGGGGGCTCTGGTAAGAAACTTTTCAGAGTCAAGTAGCTGAAGTGTGAGAAAATGACAGCTATGAATTAACAGCTGTTACTCAGAAGGCCTCTAAGACATTTCAACTCTGAGTTCCTCATCTCTTTCTCCATCCTGTTGGAGCTGCTTTTTTTTTGTGGAGCGTTGTTAGTGTGTGTCAGGTGGGGTCACTTGCAGAGTCTTATTGCCTGGGGATCCCAGAGTTTCTTTCCTACCTTGCAGCTTGTCAGAAGGCAATGCATTAGTTTGAGCTCAGTGCTTCCATATGTGCCCTGAATCAACCAGGTTTACTTGGTCTGGCTCCTAATGCCAGAGAAGCCTCAGTCTCAAAACATGACAGGTGTATTCCAGCAAAGTAAAAGGTTCAATGTGTGGAAAGAGGATTCTAGAAGAGAAAAAGGAACAGTAATTTTTGTTGGTGTGTAGCAATATGGTCATGGTGTAGGTATTGTATTGAAACTGTTCTTAGCTGGTGAAGGGATGACCTGTGCAGAAGCCTTTTTTCTTATTCCCTCCCACCCATTAGACATGAACCCCTGAATTTAGGAAACAGCCTCTTAAAATGTCTCTAGGGGTGACATCTTCCTTTTCAATTTAGATGTTGCTTTTCTTGTGTGTGTGTGTGTGTACGAATTGAAGTTTTCCAGAAATTACCACTTGGCTTCTGCCTTCCTGTCATACCTGACTTTCTTATTGTAGGAAATACTTTGTCTTAACTTTGTGTTATTTCCTGGAAACTGTTTAGATGTAAATAAGGTTTGTTCAGTGATTGTGCCACCTCTGACACGAAAAGATTTTTTGGGATGTTTGTTTCCCTTACAATCTTGTCCTGCTTGTGATTAGGAAGTTAATTGTGATATGACTTTAGCCAGCTCTTCCCTTTCTGGAGAGAACCACAATATGTAAAACCAACTAAGTTTTTCTGATAGTTTTCTACACGTTGTGCTCAGCCAGCTCACAGCTGCTGTTCTGGCAGTGTCGGTTTGTTGGTGGTTTTTCTTGAGTAATAATACACTGTATGATGATGCCATTTGTCAAAACACACTTTCTCCTTTTCTCCCCGTGTTGTGACTTCTTGGTGTTCATTGTGTTGTGCAGTGCAGGGTCAAGAAAGTGTGAGAAGGGACAAAATTATTTAAAACCCAGTGTATCACTGTAAATATGTTTTCAGGCCTCTTCCCCAAATCTTCCTCTCCTGGCCTCCTCCCTTTCTGTTACATGTGGGGCTGTGAATATTAATGTTGAGTGATTTTTGTGAGATAATGCAGAAAGCAGAGGAGCACTTGAATGCTGTTGAGACAAGCCTTGAAGTCCCTGGGAAAATGAAAACACCCACACAGAGAAACTCAGCAATTCATGGCTTTAGCTATTGTTTCTTGCCTGTATCCTTGGGTTTTCTGTTCTTGTTTACCAGAGGAATCTCAGTGGAATAAAAAGCAAGTTCAATATCTCTCAAGCTCTTTGTATCCCCAGTGTTTGTGGAGATTCAGTTTCTCATTCTACCAGAGCCAGATTTTGTAAACAAGCATAAGCTTTTCCTTTTCATGGTTCAGGTCAGTGGTGTGTCTGCACCACCTCACTGCAGCAGTGCAGGGACAAGGGAGTGGGTGGGAGCACAAAGGAAGGATGCTTGGATGTGGGGAATCATCTAGAAAAGGTTTGTTGCAGTGTGACAGACAGCAGAAAACTGAGCAGGAGACTGGAGTGTGGGAGGAATGAAGTTTCAAGGTGTGAACTTGATTCCCTTGGTTCTTGTGTTTATCCTTTCATTCCAAACCCACCTCCACCACCACCCAAAATGCAACCCCCCTCCCCTTTCCCTCCTGTTTGCTGACATTCCCTGCTGGCTGCAGGGTGCCAGGATTCGTTTTGTTGTTGGTGGTCAGATGCAAACAGATGTTCTTCAGACGATGACACCTGAGTAGGTCTGGCTGCAGATGTCCTGGGTTTCAGAAGGGCTCTGCTGTGTCACGGCAGGGCAGAGCTGCTCCTGTCCCTGTGTCACCGAGCGGGCAGTGTGGGAGCCCTTGTCCAGGTCAGCTCTGTGCTGCCTTAGCTAATTCTGCTGCGTATCCCAGGAATGTCCCTGTGTTCTGGTGACAGTGGATTTGGCCATATGCATCATCTTTGCTGTGCTGCTGAGGAGCAGCTGGGTGGGTGGCTGGCAAATCCCTTGGGGTTTGAGGCTCTAAGCCAAGGGTTTAGAGGAAGGGTGAATTTATAAAAATAATGTTCTAATAATCAGGAAATTCTTTGACCTTTTGGATCTTGCCTAATAAATTTTTAAAAGTGTGTGCAAGGTGGTTGAATTTCTTTGCTTCAAAAGTCCAATGGATGAGTCAGGCTTCCCAAGATTTGAACCTGTTTCAAAGAGCTGTGAAGTATTTCAAACCTGCCTGTTAAGGCTGCAGCTCTGTGCTGTGTTTCATCTGATAAAAAGGCAGGCCTTGCGCTGTGTGAAATGTAATGGTACATTGAATTCTGAGCTGTGCCATGCTGCACTTGGACTGTTTCCAGCTCACCTGCTAGCAGCCTCTGCAGCTGAGAAACCAAGAGCTGTGCTGAAGTCAGCTGAAGGATACGATTTGAAGCAGAGTAGGCTTGCTTTAGTGATGTTTCTTTTGTGAAATATCATTATTGTGTTCATCCAGCCTAACAGATAGGCTGGAGCTTAGGTCTGTGACTAAGCAGTGTAGTGGCATTCTTCCTACTTACCTGCTGTTTATGCACTGAATATTCCTTCGTTTTACAGCAACGTGGATTCAGCTGTGAAACACGACGAGGAAACAAAGGCTGTAGAACCCAAATGTGAGAAGAAACCTGCAAAAGAAAGAGCCATTAAAGAAATAGCATTAATAACCACAGAGGAGTTTGAAAATGTTCCTGCGTAAGTAAGCGTGGCTTCCCTTGTACCCTGGCAAATCAATTTGGGTAGCACACAAAAACAAAAAGTGGCCTCTTGCAGAACTGGGACTGACAGATGAAATATTTCATGGGGTGTAAAATGACAATAGCTCCAAATTGTTTAAATGCATTGCTAGCAAACCTGAAAATCGAATGAATGGAGTTAATTGGGCTCTTCTTTCTGCTGCTGTTGGGAAGATGAAATCTCATCAGTTAAAACCCAAACCTCTTACCTCAAAAGTTGCTGTAATTGTATGAACAGAGATTTACTAGCTAATAGGTGAATCCTCATCTTGTTTTGAGAACTGACATTAAAAAATGTGCCATCATCTCATAACATGGAGGGTTTGTTTACATATAAAAAGAAAAACAGTGATAAATGCTGTTTTTATTTGACCCAAATATTGGTTTCTGGAAACTTCAAGCCTTGACTTACCCATCTATTTTGAGACAGGAAAAGCAATCAGACTTGTTAAAAGCAAAAGAAAAAAAAAAAATACTTTGCACTGAAATTCCCAGATTTCTGGAAGAGAAAGCTGTGGGTATTTCCCCTTAACATCAGGACCTGATCAATGAATATCCTTGTCTGAAGTCTGATCTATAGGAGTAACTTCTTAAAATGGCATTTGGGTGGCATGGGTAAATGTTTCTGCAAAAAGAAGAAATTTCTCTTGATGCCTAAGACTAAATTGTTATTAAGACTCCAGATTTACTATGTTCCCTGACAATACCTGTTTCAGTAAGAAATATGGTTGTGAGTCTGTACTTTACTTAAGGCTTTCCAATAATTTTTTCTATAGCCTTCAGAATTTTCAGGTGAGTAATGCCCATTTTCTTCCTTATCCTGAATGTTGAGCTAATGATAAAGGACTTCTGGTTACTTCTTAGAAGAGCATGCACCTGATATTTTTATTCTGCAGAACACCTCAGGTATTTTGTGGGTTTATTCCTTTAGGTAGTTCTCTCCTGATAAAATTATGGGAGGATAAAGCTGGAGCCTGGGAATTTTTGGTCTTTGTCTCTGCTGTGGCAAGAGAAATAGGCACAGACCATTCCAGCCAAATGTTGTTTTAACTCCCAGTTAAGGCTGTGGTCTTCCACATCAGAAGACAGATGGAAGGACACTTGGGGACATGGTTTAGTGGTGGCCTTGGCCGTGCTGGGGGAAAGGTTGAACTTGGTGATCTCAGAGGGCTTTTCCAACCTGGAGGAGTTCATGTTTTCCACTGCTGTTCATGGGTGTGGAGGATGGGGACAGAGGCCAGATGGATCCTCTTCCCATCCATTGCAGAGTCACAAAAGCACAGAAAAAGCAGGGTTGGAAGGCACTCCTTGTGGAAATGTTGCAGCTGTGTTGGAAGGTGCCCATTATGGAATGGTTGCAGCTTAGACTGTGCTGGTAGAGCTCTAGAAATAATTTAATTTTATTCAGATGGGAGAAGCATGTTTGTTCTGTGAGGAAAATTTACATGAATTTACATAGATCTATTAATCTACCAGTATTTCTGTTGCCTGGCAATCTTGTAGTACAAGATTGAGGGAGTACTTGCAATTTCACATACTGATTGACCAAATCTAAGCAGCAAACACTTGTAATACAAATTCTCTTGCACTGATTGTATTCTCTTGGAAGAATGAGAATTTGGGTCAGGGCCCATTTCTTCGGGTGAGCACTGGAGGTGGGGGGTGGTCACTGAAAAATTGAGGCTGTTTTCACTTGCTTTATGCTGAACATGAAGGAAAATCTCTTCCTAACACCATCAGGCCACCGTCAGACACACTGGCTTCAGTGACTTCATAGTCCAGGACAGGGCAGCTGGCATTTAGCAAAGGTACACGCTGTTTTAAGGGGCAGATGTGGAACACTCTGATCAAACAGAACACTTTGCACAAAAAAACCTGCAAATTATCTTACCCTTCAAATCTGTTGCAGGAAGGTGCTTTTTGGCAGAAGATAAAGGACATTTCACAGTACCTGTCTTTGTTAACTTTTGACTTTGAGGCAAAGGAAAATGTTTGCTTTATTCTGTGTCTAGAATTCTTACTGCTTTCTAAAAATCTTACCGCTGAAAGCATTTTAGATTCAGTGCATTCATTATAACTCTCAAGTCTCAAAAGATGGTAGCTTGGGAGAATACATGGCTATTTTAGCTCAACCATTTTTGAGAGAGCAGAGGGTGGCCATTGCAACCTTTTTCTCTTTTAGAATGGTATATATGTGATATATTGATGTTATTCTTTTCTCTGAGGATCACAGCACCATGGTCTGGTTTTCATACCTATAGAAAAAATGAAAAAGGGCTTCTGTGGATTAAAAAAAGAAACTGACTGGATCTTTTTTAGAAGAGTTTTGAATTTTATTGCATTTGGAATAGTGAAGCAGATTTTTAAGTTATTTTAAATCTAAATTAAATGCCTGAGTTTGGAGCTTCTCAACTTGGTATTTTGATATTAGTGCACGTATGGACTGAAAAAAATGTCAGCATTAACGGGTTTGCCAGCCATGTTTGGGTAGAAACATGAGAGGGCTGTAGGACAGCTGGAGTTTTTATGATCCTTAGTTATGCACAGAATAAAAATTCCATTCAGTTTTGACAGGGTTTAATTTCAAATTAAAGCATCTTTGATGCCTGAGGGCCTCTCAAAGAACATTTGTTTTTAGGTTTAGGCAGCCCAGTCCCGCCTCTCTGTTTCAGCTTCAGGATGAGCCGAGGTGCTCCCTTGGCTTGATTAAGTGTGTTCAGTGTCTGTGTGCTGGCAGTGGGAGCACAGGAACTTAAATAAAGGTATTTTATACCTCTGGGCTGAGTCTCCCTCACTCTGCACGCTCCCCTGCGGCGCAGGGAGGCAGCGAGAGCAATAAAGAGCAGTTCATGCGCACAGGCAAAGCCCTGCTGTGGTTACAGGCTGTGCTCGTGCTGTGGCTGCATTTCAGGGGTGGCAGTGCTGCTTTTATTGCTCTGCAAAGTGGAGCGTTTTTACAGCCATGAGATGGCTGCACCTCCAACGCTGAATTAATCGAGGTATCAATAAAGTTTAAAGCTGGTCACAAGTAACTGAGTGAATACTAAGTTTCAAACTCGTTTTGCAGTCAGCAATTGCTTTGAATTCAGTTTTACACACCTTGCCAGCCTGTCTGCCTGGCAGGGACAGGCTGCTGAAATCTGCAGCAGGTATTTTGAGCTGGCAATTTCAGAATATCTGTCTGAATTCTGGTTTGGAATGCTGAACTTGTAATTGATTATCTGCTTCTGCTTTGAATTCTTTGTGTGTTCTCCAAAGACTGAGCCTGTCTGTTCAGGTTAAAACGAGAGAGGAACTTGCTGTTCATTGATCTTTTCGCTCTTGCTGTCCCACAGCTTTTAGCCACCTGCTCTACTGACCTACAGCATTCATTCTTGAAATGAATTGTAACACTTGTGCAATTCCTCACATCTGCAAACCAATAATGAGCAAAACGCAGCCAGCTTTGGCTCGTTGTAGCAACTGAGTGAAGGCCACAGGACAATGCAGGTTGCAAGGCTGGCCTGGCCTTTACTGCCATTTTTGGGTGACAGGGGAGGGAGATTGTATTGTATTTATCTTACTGTTTGTCATTTGAGTTTCAGATTTCATTTTTATGTAATGGCTTCTCAGTGTGCAGCACAGTTCCTTTTCCTTGAAGGCATTTACATCTATAAATACTGAATAGCCTTCCTTGCAAATCTTCCAGTGTTCTAGTATTTCCACATCACTTTGTTCTTTATCTTCTGTGCTTCCTGTACCTCTAGGCTGTTATCAGCAGACCTTATTCTTCTAGTACTAGTATTATGAAATTCTCTGAGAGTTCAGAAATGGATGCTGGTGGTGCAGAGCTGTATCTGCACAGCTGAGCAGGCTGCACAGTCAAATACAAAAGGAAACACACAACCAGTAGCTCTTCAAAAACCCTCAGATAATCACAGAATCACGAGGCTGGAAGGGACCTTCAAGATCATTGAGTCCAACCCATGCCCTAAGACTTCAACTGAGCCATGGCACTGAGTGCCACATCAAACAAAACAAAAAACAACCAAACAAACACTAACAAACCAACAAACAAACAAAAAGAAAAGGGCCCATGGTGGGCCGGGGCCGCTGTGCTCCAGCTCCGCTCCACGCCCATTGCTGGATTGTTTGGTGCCCTGGCTAAACAATAAATGGCTGTAACATCAAACACAGGTTATTTGTGGTGATAATATGAGCCAAGTTGTGCTCCTAGACAAACATTTCATTTCATGCTGTTTTCTGCAAAGTTGCTTTATTTTTCTGTGTTTAAGTGGTACGCTACAAAAGCAACCTTTATTCTACTTTGAAAAGCTTTTTGCAGCTTAAGCACTGAATACATTGTGCTTCTTTATTTAGCTTTCTAATATTTTATCTTTCTGGTTTAGATTATGTCATGGTGTTTTTACCTTCAAGAGTGTTAAGCAATCAAGGAAATGAGCAGAATTAACTACTACATGTTTTTATTGATACAAAACAGGAGAAACTGCCTCTAACTGGGAATGGCTTCTTCAGTTAAGGCAGGTGAAAGAGAAGAATAAACACAGAACTTTCTGGTTACTGATTCTTATTTTTATTTGTAGGTATATGAAAGGCCGTATAACATATGATCAGATCAATGCAGTTGTTGAAGAGATTAACAAGGCCGTGGTGGGCAAGTACAAGATCTTGTATCAGCCTTTGAGGTCTATGAGTGCACCAGTCAGAAACCTCTACCACCGGTTCATAGAAGAAGAAACTAAGGATACAAATGGTATTTTTTTTCCTTTGTTAGAATCAAACTCGTAACACTTGGATGTTGCAGCAGAAGTGTAAAAATACTGGTCTTTTTTTCAGTTTTTTTGACTGAAGAGTTTCCCATTCATAGTGAATGTTTTCCTTGAAAAATATGTCTCTTTGATGGTGTGTCATGGCAGAAACTTTGCACAAAGATTTAGTTTGGAATCACTACAAGTTCTGGAAATTCTTAGCTTGATAACCAAACCATAGAAATGTGTTCTCAGGTGTTAAACTTGATTGGACACGAACAATTAAAAATTTATTCTGAAGTTGGGAAATCTGGCTAATTAACTGTGCTGCAGTGGCTTTGTGGAAGAGGTAAGTCTGTCTGATAATCTTAAGAAGTTTTCTCCTCTTAAAAGCACAAGAGGGAGTGAAAACCAAAACACCTTTCTTTCAATTGAAAAGCAAGTTGCACTTACGGGCTAATTTTTCCAAAAACATGTGTGACTGTAAATCTCTGATATTAAAATCTCCTTTTTGGCATGCTTTTCCTCTTGAGAACAAGTATGTAATTATTCCTGGAGGGGTGTACTGCCCATGCCAAGCTTGGTGATCTCCTTAGAATGCTCTCATGTTTGCAAGCTGAGGCATAAAGAGTGGAGCAAAGTCTCTTCTGTTTCACATAAAAAGAGCTGTCTCTGACAGCATGGCACCCACCTTCATTTTAGACCTGGACAGAATGCTGGAACTTCTGCCCTGAGCATTCCCTGGGTACTCAGGAGTGCCCTGAAGATAAACTGCAACTTTTCTTCCTTCCTTTGCTTTTGCTGCTCTTCAAGACTCTGGATATTACAGTGTGATAACGACATCAGTGACTAGTGACTTCTGGGTTCTAAATGCAGCTTTTCTGCAGGAGGGAATTCTGATCTGATGGGCATGCTGGCGCTTTATTTTGAGACCTGTAAGATAAACAGAGAATCACAGGAGGGTTTGGGTGGGAAGTGGCCTTCAGTATTAGCCACTTCCACCCCATGCCATGTGCAGGGACACCTCCCACTGTCCCAGGCTGCTCCAAGCCCCATCCAACCTGGCCTGGGACACTCCCAGGGCTCCAGGGGCAGCCACAGCTGCTCTGGGCACCCTGTGCCAGGGCCTGCCCACCCTCCCAGCCAGCAATTCCTAATTCCCAATATCCCATCTGTCCCTGCCCTCTGGCAGTGGGAGCCATTCCCTGGGTGCTGTCCCTGCCTGCCTTGTCCCCAGTCCCTCTGCAGCTCTCCTGGAGCCCCTTGAGGCCCTGGCAGGGGCTCTGAGCTCTCCCTGGAGCTTCTCTTGTGCAGGTGAACAGCCCCAGCTCTGCCAGGCTGGCTCCAGAGCAGAGGGGCTCCAGCCCTGGCAGCAGCTCCGTGGCCTCCTCTGGGCTGGCTCCAGCAGCTCCACGTCCTTCTCATGGTTTAGTCACAGGGCTGAACACAGGATGAGACCTGTGAGGTCTCAAATGACCTCCAGATGAGGTCTCAGTTGCCATTCAAAGGTCATTGTTGTAAAGGGCTTTATTAAAAGTATTCTAAGCACATGCAGCTGCATAAATTTGTGTGACTGACTTCTGGTTTGGGCTGTGGTGGTTTGGTTTCTCTCTAAGCACGTTGTGCCTCAGTTGAACAGCAGCTTGGAGCGCTGCTCAGTCTGCACTATGATCCACAGTATTCTTGGCTGCAGTGAAGAAACCATCCTAGCAACATGAGAAAACTTCAGCTGGTCAGAGAATTTTCTGTCAGCTGGGGACCCTCGTCTGAAAAACTGAAGTGCTTAGTTTCTTTAAAGTACCTGAGAGATGGCCTTTATTTCTTTATTGGGAAGTTCAGTTAGGAAACTAGGACATTCAGCATCTATTAGAGCGTGTGTGTTTATGTGGTAGATGGTTTTGTTTAGGTTTTTTTGTGATTAATCATTTAGAAAGCGTAGAGAAAAATCCTGGCAGGCCATCAGATGGTTCTTATCTGGCCAGCACAAAGTGATTAAATGTCTTTATCCATTGCATTTTTCAGGATGATGTTCCACATTCATTGATTTGTTTGTTTAAATCTCTCCTGTGAGTGTCTCTCTGCTGAGGATTCCCACTGGTTCTCAGCCTGGGCTGATTGCCAGCTGACCTCTTCTCTGATTTCAAGATGAGAGAAGTTGCTGCCTGGTTTATCAGGGTCACTTCCAGCCACTCAGGTGGTTCAGTGAGTTTAACTGGTTGTTTAGCACATGGACCAAACCACTGCCCTTCACCCAGATCTGATTTCTTCACAAGAAAGATCCTGCTCTGCTGAATGTTGCCACTCTGGATTTTTGAGCAAATATAAGAAGGAATCTTGTTTTATCAGAATTCAGGAGGTTCTGCTGCTCCCCCAGATGTAACAGACTGTGAAGGCAGCAGGCAGGTTCTGCCTGGCTTCCCCACACTGTCTGTGTGTGTTAGTGTCCTTGGAAGTTGTAGATGGTCTCTATTTGAGATCATTTTCTATTTTGAGCACTAATGCCGTTCTTCTTTCTTTTCCTAGTAAACAAACTTCCTACTTCTCATCTGTATGTGAATTTGGTGGCATTACAAGCTCTGAAATTCCAACTGAGTTCCTCTCTGGGGAAATAGCTCTAGATTTTGACAGTGCTTGTCTCTGCAAGATTCTACTCCCTGTGAGACATGTGTGACACCAACTCTCAGGAGAGGCCCAGGCTGTGAGAAAACACGATCTGTTATTTCTCAGCTCTGTCTAAGCAAGATTTTGAGGGACATTGCACTTACAAACATAATCCTTGTACCTTAGTTCTATTCTGGCAGCTTCGGCTTTCCAGCTTGGATCAGCTATTCCCAGTGAAACAGGAAGGACTTAATAGGAGGAGGAGATGCTCCATTTTTTCAATGATGTCACTGCCTCTGTGTTAAGGATAAAACAAGGAGGGAGAATGCTCTCTTCTTTTTCTAAGCTAAAACACCCCTCCCTACTCTTGTGTCCTCCTTCCCTTTAGACTTGGAAATGTGATACTGCACATAATTCAGGAATCATTTAGGTTGGAAAATTCCAGCTGTCAACCGAGCACCATGTTCACCACTGCACCATGTCACCCAGGGGTACATTCACGTGGCTTTCTGAACACTTTTGAGCCAGGGATGGTAAATCCACCACTGCCCTGGGCAGCCTGAATTTTAATGACAAATTGCTTATGGAAATAGTTAACCAACTACAAGAAGGGGTTAAGGGTTCAGCTTTGATGCAAGACTTCCCTGTGCCATTTTCTTGGAGACACAGGGACAATGCTGTTGCAAGTGATTAGTCTTTTCCTGTAATTTTCTCAAGCAATGATGACATATTCTTTTCCAAATCTGATATAAGTCAAGGGAATGGTGGGCTGATGCACCAATGCAGGGCTCTGTCCTTATGGCAAAGATCTAATTCCAGAGCACGAGTGCCTGCTGGCAGGCAGAGCTCATGGAGCGGGGCCCGAGGATGGTGCAGAGTGTCTGAACATCAGGGGAAGGCTGGCCATTCTCTTCCTGATGGCAGGTTTTAAAAGCAGAACAAAGTTCCCAATGTAGTGTGGAGCCATCCTACTGACTGTGGAATTGTGAATTGTAGATTGTGGAATTATGAAGAAGAGGCTGTGCTGTCGCTTGTGGAATGCTGAGTGTGTCCCAACAGAGTCGTTTCTGTAACAGAACTGTTTGTTTTCCAGGAGTATTTTTCATTGTGGAGGATGATATCAAGGAGTTCACTAAGCTGAAATTGGATAAGCGCTTCTACGTGATGCTCAGCATCCTGAGGCACTGCCAGAGGCTGAGAGAGATCCGCAGCTCGGGGCTGGTCCGCTACGGCATCTGCTGACGGCTGCCCTGGGAGGAGACCTGCCCTGCCAGCAGGCAGCACGGAGGGACAGGGAGTGCTCTGTCAGCCTGAATTAGAGTGGCCTTGAAGCCTTGGAGTTTTGTTTTGTGAAGTCTGGGGTAGCTATAAATCCTAACCAGAAAGGCAGCTGGGCGCGCTTTCTGGTCAGCACACGAAAATAAAATTTTTTGTGTATTAACAGTGCTCATTTAGTCCTTTTGTGTTTCTGAGTGGTTTTTTTTCCTTTTTTTTCTCTTTCTCTCAGAGAATTTTTCTCCCATTTGTTGTCTAAGAGATGGGAACAATGGATATTTAGGAGATACAAAAGATGTGGTAGGGGAGGGGGGGACTGTGGGGTGGGGAGGAAAAGGGGTGCAGTTTGCTACTGTCCCTTAGCTGCGGGTATTTCTCTTGGGAAATGCAGAGATACCACGAGCCTGGGCTGGAGGTCGGGGCTGGGTTTGGCCTTTGTGCTTTTGGGATTGGAGAGGGCACAGGTTGGGTTTGGGGTTTTGGGTTTTGCTGCGGAGAGAATTCACTGCTACTGTCCTGCAATTGCTTCTCCTTACAGTGAGCGAGCCTTTGCTGGTGAGAGCAGCCCCTGAACTGGTGCCTTTCCAGCACCCAGCCCCACTGGGAGGGACCCTCCCCACCTGGAGAACCCGGGAGGGACCCGGGAGGGATCCTCCCCACCTGGAGAACCCGGGAGGGACCCTCCCCACCTGCTAGAGTGCCTCAGGGGGAACCCGGGACCCTGAACCCCTCCAGAGGGAGAGATGTGTGTCCTGAAGGGAAACCTGGATCCTGACCCTATCCAGAGGGAGAGATGTGTGTCCTGACTGCTCACAGGAGCCAGGCTGCTGGTTCCCAAAGGAAACCTGGACCCTGTCCCTATCCAGAGGGAGAGATGTCTCTCCTGGCTGCTCACAGGAGCCCAGCTGCTGGTTCCCAAGGGAAACCTGGGATCCTGTCCCTATCCAGAGGGAGAGATGTGTGTCCTGGCTGCTCACAGGAGCCCGGCTGCTCATTCCCAAAGGAAACCTGGGATCCTGACCCTATCCAGAGGGAGAGATGTGTGTCCTGAAGGGAAACCTGGGACCCTGACCCTATCCAGAGGGAGGGATGTGTGTCCTGAAGGGAAACCTGGGATCCTGACCCTATCCAGAGGGAGAGATGTGTGTCCTGAAGGGAAACCTGGGACCCTGACCCTATCCAGAGGGAGGGATGTGTGTCCTGGCTGCTCACAGGAGCCCGGCTGCCGCTGCCCAGCCCCTCAGTTTCTCCACCGCTGCTTCCAGCTTTTTGCTCCCCTTTAACCTGAGCTGACACCCCGAGTGTGCCCGGACCCTGTGGCTCCTGGCAGGCTCCAGAATCGATGCCACTCTCTGTTCCCCACCCCGGGCTGCCATCCCTGCTGCTGCCCCGAGGCTCCCGCTGAAACCCGGGTGAAAAATCAAAACCCACAATCCCTATAAAGATTTGTAGGGACGGTATGTTCATTGCAGCGCTGACGCATGTGAGGGATCGTTCCCCTTCAAAGGACATGCGTGCCCCTGAGAACTCCCCATCCTTTTTTATTACTCTTACTAATTTACATATGCATAGAATTTCACAATAGGCTCACGCATATTCATTCTGCTGATTTTGTGTTACACTTACAGCTAGTTGCACTTGTACTCAGTTTTGTTAGAAAGTATGGAAAGACCTCCTGGGTCACTCTGCCTGTTTCAAGGTCTGAGGAGTCTCTTATCGCTTATCTCTCTAACTCAGAAATTCGCATTCTTTCTCCTGAGCTGGGGCAGTTTTGCCAGTGCTGCAGTTACCTGACTAAACAGCACATTGTACTCATGTTAGCAAGCTCAAAGCTGCACGTTTCACCTAAATCCAATGGATTTCTACCCTGTTCAATTTTCACTCCGCCTCACCGCTGCAGCCGCTCCGCCATCCACCATCGAATGCTCTCCAAGGCTTGTGCCCCAATCCTCAGTCTGACCCAAACCTTTATTCACAAAGGTGTTCCACATGCATTACATTACACAACTTTTCCGTGCATATCCAACCCCTGCCCCGCCTGTCCTCGCCTCTCATGCTAAATAATTCACGCCCTTCCAGGTGGTGGTCCTGCAGGGGTCTCTGGTGGTCTTTTGGGGCCGAAGATCGTGGTCTTCCTCATCGTTGAACTTTCAAACTCTTCCTCTCTGCACGTGTGCTTTCGTTTTTTTGGTGCTTATCTGAGTACTTCTGTCAGTCTGGGCAGGCTTAGGGGCATAAGATCTTCTTTTTCTGGGTTCTTTGTATTTTCAGTCCTTTCTGGTTTTGTTCTTCATGCAAGAATCTTCCGAAATTTGCATTTTCTTATGCCCTTTTATACCTTGGCAGAAGTTTCTGAAGTAAAAGGTTAAAATTCAACACGTAACTCTACAAGCTAGAATATAAATGCTTAATTCATTTTGTTAAGTGAACTCCAAAAATCTCTGTTTCACCTACACATGTTCTAGTGAGGAACTGCTCTTCCTCCGCCCATCTCTGCCTCAAAGCCCCGTCATTCCAAAGTTACAATAATTTGGAGGGAAAGGGGTCGTGTTTCCCAATTTCCTTGGCGGACACTGATGCCGTAAGTTTTAGCATTCCCATTTTCCAGATTCTGTACTGCGTTAGTAAATAACTCTGAACTTCATATAAAGTCTTTTCCTCAAGTTCTTCCCACAGTTCAGTCGGACAAAACAATCATTTTCCAGCCTGAGAACCAAGGACAGACCTTTGGGCCCAAAAAGCGCAAACAGCAGCGAACTGAGGGGAGTAAACTGGGAGGGTGGGACTGCACAACCTGGAGCTGTTACTGGACAATGAATTCAAGGTGGAAGTTGACCAAAACTTACAAAAAGTGCGAAAACTCCTGACGTGCTGTCGATCTTGGGTGTAGCCTCAGCCAGGCTCTCGCCCTGCCCAAGGTGTGTCCTGTGAAGGCCTTTAATAAATTCCCACTTTATTCCTTTAACTCTGCCCAGCCTCTGCTCCAGGCAGCCTCTCAAGGCATCAACACCTGTCTTGGAAAACCCAACACAAAAAGTTGGCAGCTGTGTTTAAGATTCTGGAGCTACTCAAAGGAAGCATCTGATTCTTTTTTTTTTTTTTTCCAATGCCTCAAACCAATTTCCAGATTTCCTTTTCTTAATCTTTCTTCTTATACGAACTGTACATTTTGGAGTTTTCTGCATCAGTTGAACAGGAAGATCTGAGGTGGTCCAAAGATTCTAGACTGATTGGTAATTCTGTTAATCCTTTGCTTTTCCACCTTCATCATGCAGCCGGATTTTTCCCTCAGATACCCAGACTGGCCTGAAACAGTAGGGGTTTGAAGTGAAAATATTCACATTAATCATAAAATTCAGGTCAAACTTGTCCTGTTTTTATTATAGAAGTCCTTATTACAGCTTTTGTTATAGAAGTATACTTTCAAATTACTTATTAGCATAGTAAGGTTCAGAGTAGATCTATTGTGTTTAATATAAACTCTGCAAGTAATAACAACTGTTTTTATAAGAAAAGCTGTGTTTTTTTCTCTCATGAGCCTGTATGTGCTGTTATCCTAACATCTCATCTAAAACGCCTCCTCTTGTACCGTGTCAGCATTAACATGAAATTTAATGTGCAAAATACCCCAAATGATCTCTGAACTTTGTCAATAAAGTCATTCTAAATTCCCTTTGTGTGTATGTGTGTGTGTGGTGGTTGCATTTTGGGGTTTTATTTTTTGGTCTTTTGCTCTGGAATGTTGAGATCCAAGCTGTGGTCTCTACTCTGCCTTGTATTGGAAAATATTTGAGGACCCCAAGGATTGTCCTTGGCTTCTGATGGGTATTAAAAAGCAAGGCTGATAGTATACACTATTATCCTGGTTTTGCCTACTCACCGTAAAGTCCTGCTAGTTTTCTTCTAGGTTTTATATTTTTTTTCTCTTCAGATGTCACTGAATGGAGTATTTTTATTTTTATTTCCTCAGCATTTGTTTTGGTCTGGGCAAGCTTGGTTGTTGCACGAATTTTTCCCCTCCTTTTCTTGTTTTGTTGTGGGGATTGCAGTTTTTGCTTAATTAGATGTTGGTTAACAGCTTTCAGTCTGTTACTATGGAGTTTTTAATTTTCTAAACTATTTTCCCTCGGGCAAATTCTCACAAATGTGCTCATTATTTTAATTCCCTGTCCTAACATTATGTTTTCCTTCTCCCAAGGAGCTCTGCCCATGGATTGTGGTCACCTACTGTGCCCTTCCACTTTTCTTCCTCCAAAAGCTCCTGCTGGCCAGGGAGCTGGAAAAGAGCAATTCCCTGGTGTCCCAGGGGCTCGGTGAGCACCTGTCTCCTGTTTTGGGTGAGCTTTTTGGTGTGTCCAGGGCATTTTGGGGACAAAACATTCACCTCCAGGATCTGCTTCCAAGAATGGCAATTTTCTGCAGGATGTGCCCTGATTTCTGCCTGGCCAGCGCTCCCTGAATTCACTCACAGCAGAGAGAGAGGCCACAGGCCTGGGCATCAGCCCTGCCAGATGGTTTCATTTAAAACCCCTCCAAAGGGGGTTTAAAAGCCCCCCCAAAGCCCGAGCTCAGCCCCCAGCGCTCACTCACACCCTGCCGGAGCCGCTGGGGCAGCTGCCGAAATCAGGGGCAGAGAAAATGGAACAGGGGCAGCACCGATTTAAGGGCCTGATGGAGGAGGAGGGATCCGAAATATCCCACAGCCTTCATCCCTTCTCCTCAGCTTCCCACAGCCTTCATCCCTTCTCCTCATCTTCCCACAGCCTTCATCGCTTCTCCTCATCTTCCCACAGCCTTCATCCCTTCTCCTCATCTTCCCACAGCCTTCATCCCTTCTCCTCATCTTCCCACAGCCTTCATCCCTTCTCCTCATCTTCCCACAGCCTTCATCCCTTCTCCTCAGCTTCCCACAGCCTTCATCCCTTCTCCTCATCTTCCCACAGCCTTCATCCCTTCTCCTCAGCTTCCCACAGCCTTCATCCCTTCTCCTCATCTTCCCACAGCCTTCATCCCTTCTCCTCATCTTCCCACAGCCTTCATCCCTTCTCCTCATCTTCCCACAGCCTTCATCCCTTCTCCTCATCTTCCCACAGCCTTCATCCCTTCTCCTCAGCTTCCCACAGCCTTCATCCCTTCTCCTCATCTTCCCACAGCCTTCATCGCTTCTCCTCAGCTTCCCACAGCCCCAATCGCTTCTCCTCATCTTCCCACAGCCTTCATCCCTTCTCCTCAGCTTCCCACAGCCTTCATCCCTTCTCCTCAGCTTCCCACAGCCCCAATCCCTTCTCCTCAGCTTCCCACAGCCTTCATCCCTTCTCCTCATCTTCCCACAGCCTTCATCCCTTCTCCTCAGCTTCCCACAGCCTTCATGTGGACTGGCTGGGCTGGGCCGGGCTGGGCTGGGCTGGGCCGGGCTGGGCTGGGCCGGGCTGGGCTGGGCTGGGTTGGGCTGGGCTGGGCTGGGCCGGGCTGGGCTGGGCCGGGCCGGGCTGGGCTGGGCTGGGCCGGGCCGGGCTGGGCCGGGCCGGGCTGGGCCGGGCTGGGCTGGGCTGGGCTGGGCTGGGCTGGGCTGGGCTGGGCTGGGCTGGGCCGGGCTGGGCTGGGCCGGGCCGGGCTGGGCCGAGCTGGGCTGGGCTGGGCCGGGCTGGGCTGGGCCGAGCTGGGCTGGGCCGGGCTGGGCTGGGCTGGGCCGGGCTGGGCTGGGCCGGGCTGGGCTGGGCCGGGCTGGGCTGCTCTGCTCTGCTCTGGGCTGTTCGCCACAAAAAAGGCACCACACAGCCCTGGGGAGCTGCTTTTCTCCCGGCCAGAAACCCATACACGCCCCCAGAAAGTTTTTTTTTAACGCTCTTTGTTCCTGCTGCTGTGCTGTTTTGTCAATTAAAAAAAATTAAATAAAATATCTTTTTGTTCTCCCGAACTCCTCTTCTGAGGAGGCGCTAATGGAAATAATTCTCTGTAGAAATCAATGCTGGGAGCAGCTCGCACCCCAGAGTATTTCATGCTGTGTGTTGTTTCGGGAGGCAGTGATTTCCATCTGTGGGAGCACATGTTCCCTCTCACCGAGCCCCTGAGCAGGAAGGGAAAAGGAGAATTTCGTGTCATTCATGGATCTTGGCTTGCAGGGAGCTGATACTGAGCAGAGCTGGCAAAAGAAGTTCGTGGATGCTGAGGAATACCACACAGCAGCCTCTCAGCTGGAAAATGTTTCTCCTCCATACAAGGTTTAATCAAACTTTTCTCTTAATTAAAAAAATATATCTAATAAATTCAAAAGTATAAAACCTTTTGTCCAGGGTGGTGCATGCTGTGCCTCATGGGACTGAATAATCCAGACAAACCACAGTGATTGCCATCAAAGATCTATTTGCCTTCCTCTGCATGTTGAATTTCGGATCTATGTGTGTCACAACCAGGATAATATACAGTTAAGCACTTGCAAAGCTTAATATCTCATAATTAGGTTAATAATCTTCCACATTAAAATGGGACTTCCTTATTAAGTGTCTGCTTTTTCTTTTTTTTTTTTTTTCTTTTTTTTTTTTTTAATATAAGTTTTGTGTCACACGGAATTTCCTGGGAATTGGGATGCAGTTAAAATGCAAGAAAACTTGTTTAAACAAAACAGCATTAAACACTGGAGTTTATGTGCAGGCAGAGGTACTTTAACGTTTTATATACAGGCAGAAATATGGAAAAAGTTTATTTCTGCATGTGTTGCTTTCACAGCTGAATAAAACTCAGTATTTTGGAAAGTTGGAATTGAAATAAATTAAGTGTATTTCTATTTTGGTGTTTCAGGTTGTGGTCTCAGGTCTGTGGATGGAGAATTACACTAGAAAAATTGGTTTTCCCATTTCCTCTATTCTTCATGAATTTATTAACTGCAGAAAAATCAGTGGAATATCACAATGCTGAATAGCAGCCCAATTTTTTGTCTATTTCAGTTGAGTAGTATGTCTTATTTAATTGATGTGAGACTGTAAGTGGAGTCCAGGCCTTTTCATCACCTCCTGAACTGAAGCTGCTTGGACTCTCCGGGCATTATTTTAAGGCTATTTCATGCTCAGTAGAAGTTTTGTGGATCGATCCAGTTGCAAGGTTTGCCCTTCCCCCCCACACACCTTTTTATTTCCCCTTTTCCCAAATTTCAGGGGGAATTCGTTCCCGAGAGGAGCCGAGCTCCTGTTCCCACCTCCTTTTTTGTGCTGGCCAGCCTCAGCTCGCCCATCCCTGCTGATGAGCCCTGTGCTGAGCAGCAGCATTTCGGTTATGAGCCAATCTCTTATGTTTGATATTTATGCAGCAGCTGAGAAGCCTAAATAATTAAATTTCCCCGTGGCCCGAGCAGGAGCTGGTGGAGCTGCCGTGTAGATGTGAGCTGCGCTGCCTTGCAGGATTTGCTGGCGTGGTGGTGGCTCCTGTGTGCCTTTCCTGACAGAAACTGCCCCACTGACCATAAATAATTCAGCTGTGGCTCAGCACCTCGGGTTAACCTTTGGGAACACACTAGGGCTGCTGCTGCGTGCAACCTTTGCTCTTAAAGCAGCAAAATTGTTCTTTCTGAGCAGGGAGAGACCGGCACCATCCATCTGAGGGTTCATTTCACAGCAAGGGCTAGTTGTTGTGCAAGTCTGGGATTTATTCAAACCGTTTGATTTAATAATCCTCATTACCCTGGGTGTTTTTATAGTCTGGTTTCTGCGATGCTTTCACCTTTGTCACAAGTACAGGGATGTCAGGAAGGTGGGGAGTTGCTGCAGGACTGGCTATGGGAGCATCAGAGTGCTGAATCCCTGTCCAGCTCCTCGTGGGCTTTACCTGGGCATCCTCTTGTTCTCAGTTACAAGCAGATGAGGTGAATTATCCAGATGTTCAGGTGCTGCGTTGGTGAAATTTGTTAAAATCCAGTATCCAGACATGCCTGCTTCCCTCTCTCATGCATCTAATGCTGCCTCCCCTCTCCTCGTGCCACACCCTGGAGCGATGGCAGCAGAGATTCCCTTGGGAAAGAGAAGCTTTCCATTTGGGAATGGGTCGGCCCAGAGGCTGGGAATGAGCTGGCCAGCAGGGGTAGGTCAGAGGAGACCTGATGGTCACAGCAGACCACAGATTAAAGCAGGAATAATCCAGCAGTGTGGCTATGACAAAGTGAGCCAGTAAATACAGACAGGATCTGATCTACCAAACTGTTAGAAATGGACAGCAGCCAGCCAGACTCCTCATTACAGTGAGGACAAGGCCTGGACTGTCTCTGTGAGGTAGGAGAAGTTCAGGAGAAGCTGTAAGATGGAAGTGAGGATGGCTGGAAAGGGAAGAGTGAGGAGCTCTGTGCACAGAGAGATGCAGAACCCTCAGTGAGGGTCCCTGAGGCAATGGAACAGGGGAAGGTGTGAGTGCACAGAGAGATGCAGAACCCTCAGTGAGGGTCCCTGGGGCAATGGAACAGGGGGAGCTCTGTGCACAGAGAGATGCAGAACCCTCAGTGAGGGTCCTTGGGGCAATGGAACAGAGGGGAGCTCTGTGCACAGAGAGATGCAGAACCCTCAGTGAAGGTCCTTGGGGCAATGGAACAGGGGGAGCTCTGTGCACAGAGAGATGCAGAACCCTCAGTGAGGGTCCCTGGGGCAATGGAACAGGGGAAGGTGTGAGTGCACAGAGAGATGCAGAACCCTCAGTGAGGGTCCCTGAGGCAATGGAACAGGGGAAGGTGTGAGTGCAAAGGAGTGATGCAGGAGCACTGCGGCTGGCCGTGCTCTAAGTTACACCAGGCCTGCAGCAAAACCTCAAAGAATTCATCATCCCTCCTCTCAGACATGTAATTTCAGAGTCTGCTAGCTCAGGCTAATTGTTCCTGGGACGGGCTTGCTCCTGCCTTGCAGTGGCAGCAGCATTCCGGACGTCCTGCCCTTCCCTCTGCCAGAGCTGGGAATAATCACTGAGGGAGAAAAAGGCCCATTAACCTTTACTGTCTGATTTTCTTGCTGTAATCCGCTTGGTGCTTGTCTTGGTGGCAATAATTACGCAGAAGTGTGTAATTGCAAGACAAATGTTTAATTTAGAGCAGGTTTGTTGCTGGTCTCTTGCCTGCTTCCATCTGGGAAGAGAGTGCTGGTTGTCTTGGCAGCCTGGATCGAAGGTCCAGCGAGCCCGTTCTGCACCCTTGCTAAAGAGGAAGGAAATAAATGAAATTAATGGATTAATGGGACCCTTTGATTCCCTCCTGCTCCCATAAGAGTTTCTAATTTCTGTTTAATACTTTTCTCAAGACCCACATCTTTTATGGTGGCTAAACTAGGTTTGTTTTATTAAAATAATTGAGGATGGTGTATCCTGCCCAGTCAGAGCTTCAGAAAAGCTTGTAAGGAAAACTGCTCTTCTAGGTGCTGCAGCTATCTGCCTTTGGATGAGCTTAAATCAAAATTACATTTTCTACCTCTTTATCGATGCCCAGTAATGTATTCCTGCAATATCCTTCTAAACCCAAAAAAAACCCCTTGGGTTGAGGTTACTTGTTTAAGCACATCTGAACAAATGAGTTGTGAATTCTCAGCCTGTGCTGCCACTTGGGAAGACTCATGAACATGAAGGTGGCCCTGTGACATGACTGCACAAAGAAATGGCATTAAAAATATTCCTCCTCTCATCCCTCCTTGGTGCAGAGGGTGTCGGGGGCAGAGCTGCCTCCCTGCCTTACAGTAACAGCAGTGAGCATCAGCTGCTGAAATAATTTAGATATGTTTTTCCTCGGGGAGATCACACTGATCTTAACAGAGGTTTTGAATTAAACAATATGCTGACTGTTACAAGCTGGAAATACTCTGGGGTTTGTGTTTATTCTTTGCAGCAGCGTTTCCCTCTGGCTGTCACTGGGTTGCTTGAGGAGAGAAAAAGGCTCGGGAATTTCTTCCTGCTGGGAAACAGCCCCGGGAGCTGCCCAGAGGCAGAGGATGGGAGATGGGAACACACCTTTGAGCAGCTGGGCAAGTGCTGCCCTGTGGTGAATTCCCGAATTCCCGCTGGGGCGGATAACACGGGAGATGCTGTGGCCCGTGGGGTGTGAGCCCTGCTTGTGGCAGAATTCGGGAGTGTTGGAGGGGTGTCTGTGCTGCTGGGCATCCCTGGCTGCTCGTCCTTCCCACCTGTGGTGTCTGAGGCGGCTCCATCACCTGCCAGGATGCGCTCCTGGGGCTCCTGCCTGGGTGGGTATGAGCTGAGCTCTCCTTCCAGCGCCCGTGCCAGGCACTCAGCAGCTGAAATCTCCCGCTGAACCACTTCATTTTTAAAAATGCACCAAACTGGACCCAGATCCAGCCACTGGAGGGTCCTTCCTGCTTGGTGTGGACACCAAATCCTCTGTGCTCTGACCCCAGGTGTGTCCTGGGCTTCCAGGCCCTCAGTGCCTCTGTGTCGGAATCTGTGGGTATTGATGATTCTGAGATTGTAGAAAGTCTCTGTCTTTCAGCCCCGCTGCCAAAGCAGAAGCCATAATTGGTCCGTGCTGGTTTCAAGGTTGTTTATTCTGTTTATCTCTAACATGTTCTGCTGCCCTGCCGCAGCTCTGTCCTGCAGGGCAGCGTGTGGGGCTCTGCCCTCAGTGGGATGGTACAAACATTAAATACCACAAACTACCTGTGCTGGATTTACAATAACGTGCCAATATCTGTCACCTACGTTGGACAGTGTGTCCCCAGCCTGAACCAACAGAAAAATGCCAACACCACAGTGAAACATGGAGGGCATGAAGAAGGAGAAAAAGGACAAGGCACACCCAATTCCTCCATCTTGTCCCCTCTGAACCCCTAATCTAGAATCCTAAAATTTTACTTTTGCACCCGTGCCACACTTAATTATTACTGATATCAAACACTCAAAGCTGGTAATTCATCCTGTGAGATTGAAAACTCTTTTCCATGGCCAGAGATCACAGACAGTGTCTCTCGGGGCTCTGTCCAGGGGGGTTCCTGACCCCTGCCAGGGTCCCAGACCTGCCAGGGCAGCCAGAGGGAAGCCCTGGATTCCCACACCTCTGATTTTCTATCTTCCTGCCTGTGCCCACAGAACTGTCACAAATTATTTGTTTCAGTCCAAGTCTCTGGTTTTTGTGCTGCAGTGGGAACAGGGAGGGGCTCTTGTGCCAGGTGGATCCCAGGTGTGGGTTAGCAGTGTTATCCCTGTTGTACAAAGGGAAGATGAGTTGTTAAGGCAGTTAAGTACTACACAAGACCACCACGAGCTCGTGGTTAAAGCTGCACACAAAGCCTTGAATCCCCAGCTGCCACCTCCCCACGTTCTCCCAAGTTCCAGCCTTGCAAATCCAGGCTGAGAAGTGATGATTCTTTTGCTCATGAACTTGACAAGCTCCATGTTAAAACCACTTGACTGCACCTTTGCCCCTTCAGCTCAGGAAGCCCCTTCAGCTCAGGAAGCCCACTTTGCTCAGAGCGATTTGGTGCCACTGTTTGTAGGGCCGAGCACTGCAAACCCCACTCATGGGCACGGACACCGGGCTGAAAGGGCTGAATTTTCCACCTGCAAAATTTCCATTTTCCATTCTGGTACTAGTGGTTTGCAACTTTTAATTCAGGCCCTCACCTGAGCATGCAGGATGTGTATCTTCTGATATATGGGGTTTTCTCTGTGTTTGTACAGTTCCTCTGCTTCTTCTCCATTGTGGCTTTGAGGTGTCCGTGCCTGAAATGGGGAAGAAATGGGAAGCAGGTGAAAAATGGGAAATTCCACCATCTCTGGGGCTCCTTGCCTCCAAATCCCATGCAGGTGCTGCTGCAGGAGCTCTTCCCCATGCGTGGCTGTGTGTCTGTCTGCTTCTCCCTCCTGAGCTGCAGGTTTGCACCCTTGCATGTTGTTTTGCAGCCCCGTAGTCAGATTTTTTACGAGCCTTTGGAAGATCACCTGGAAAGGGAGCAGAGGAGAGAGGCTCTGCAAAACGTCATCAGAAGCATCAGAAAACAGCAAACAGCCTTTCTTTTCAAGCTGGAAACACGTTCTGCAGAGGTGGGGGCGGGATGCCAACCTGCAGAGCTTTGTAGAGCCAGGTTTTGGAGCAGATCAAGCTTAAGGCACAGGTTTTGGAAGGCTTTGCTCAGCTCAGCGCTGCTGTGAGCTGTTTTGATGCTGGATTTGGTATTTGCACTCCTCAGCCTTCAGCAGGGATGTTTTCAGCCAGCCAGAGCTGAGGTCCTGCCTTTTTTGCAGCGTGGAAAGAAGCCAGGCTGCCTTGCGTGAAGGATGGGGAGCCCAGGCAGGGAATTCCTGCCTTGGTGGCTGGGGAAGACAATTCCTGGTTTTTCCACCTCTACAAAATCTCACTGCAAGGCACAAAGAACACAGAGGGAGGTGACAAAGGAATGATGGGATGGCTTGAGCAGTCATCCTTTATCTCCACTTCTTATCCTCTGATTTCCCCTGGCTGGATTCCCTATCCCCTAACCCTGGTGTGGGGTGATACAAAAGGTCTACCAAATGTCTTCTCACCCCAAAAGCAGCGAGGAGAGGGGCTGAAGCTCTGGCTCCTCTCTGTGCCCACCTCTGGGGCACGATGCCCAGGAGAGGAGCTGGGCAGTGGTGGCTGCAGGGAGGGTTCTTGCATAGATGGTGAATTCTAATTTACTCCTAACTCTGACCGCAGCAACCACAAAAGGGTGCTTAGAAATCTCCAGCTGAACCACTTCATTTTTTTTTAAATGCACCAAACTGGACCCAGATCCAGCCACTGGAGGGTCCTTCCTGCTTGGTGTGGACAGCAAATCCTCTGTGCTCTGACCCCCAGGTGTGTCCTGGGCTTCTGGGCCCTCGTTCTCTCTGGTTTTCTGGCTTCCTACATGTGCCCACAGAAACCATCAGAAATCTGTTCTGTGTTTTCAGGAGTCTTCTTTATTCTCCCAAAGCCTTAATTAATTTTCTCTGTCTGCTCTTGCTGGGCCTAATATCACTTGAATGGCTCACTTATGTGAATTAGCTTGATTAATGGCCACGAAGCTCCTCAGCCTGCTCGTGCTTTTCATGGGAGCATTTCCAACCTCTTCTTCTCCTCTGCTGAGGCCAGGCTTTAGTCTCAGCTGGTGGGAGCAGCACCCACAAACACACAGAGAGACAGAGATGCTCAGATCAAACAGAGACCCTCAGATGAGGCAGAACTTCCCTGGCAGAAAACATCGAGTTACAGATTAATCTGTCGCACGTGGAAAAATCCTGGCAGTGCCTTCCTGCTCCTCAGGCTTCTCCCTGGCACTGTGGGCTTTGGTGGCAGCCACGCTGAGGTGCTCGGGGGCTTCTGCAGGCTGTCCTGCCCCTTCCATCAGCAGCCTGGCCACTCCCCTGGCTGCCCAAGGACGGCTCTGGCAGGAGCTCTGGCAGCTGGAGTCTCCCCCAGACCAAAGGCTGTGCTGGCACCAGTGGCTCAGCTGGGAATTTGGGTTTGTTCTTCAGCTGGAAGGGTTCTGGGGGCCTGGAATCCACAGCATCACTGCCTACATCCCATCCTCATCCTCGGGCTGCTGGACCTCCTGGCGGGGCGAGCTGCTGGAAGGGAGTGCCCGAGGTTCATAAATGCTCATGGCTGAAAGGAATTGCAAAATCAGAAAGTCCACAAAAACTCACAAGGTTTTGTGTCGGAATCTGTGGGTATTGATGATTCTGAGATTGTAGAAAGTCTCTGTCTGTCAGCCCCGTTGCCAAAGCAGAAGCCATAATTGGTCTGTGCTGTTTCAAGGTTGTTTATTCTGTTTATCTCTAACATGTTCTGCTGCCCTGCCGCAGCTCTGTCCTGCAGGGCAGCGTGTGGGGCTCTGCCCTCAGTGGGATGGTACAAACATTAAATACCAGAAACTACCTGTGCTGGATTTACAATAACGTGCCAATATCTGTCACCTACGTTGGACAGTGTGTCCCCAGCCTGAACCAACAGAAAAATGCCAACACCACAGTGAAACATGGAGGGCATGAAGAAGGAGAAAAAGGACAAGACACACCCAATTCCTCCATCTTGTCCCCTTTGGACCCCTCATCTAGAATCCTAAAATTTTACTTTTGCACCCGTGCCACACTTAATTATTACTGATATCAAACACTCAGAGCTGGTAATTCATCCTGTAAGATTGAAAACTCCTCTCCATGGACAGAGATCACAGACAGTGTCTCTGGGGGCTCTGTCCAGGGGGGTTCCTGACCCCTGCCAGGGTCCCAGGGCAGCCAGAGGGAAGCCCTGGGTTCCCACAGGTTTGTTAGTAAATTACACACTTGGCGTGGAAATGGTTGTTAGTCCCTGGTGACCCAGAGTAAGCACACAGCAGTGTGCTTTGGATAAAGGGGTAGGGTTGGATGTAGGGTATTCCCATGCAATCAGCTTGAGGTGGACAAGAGCAGCTCTGCCTCACCCCTGTGAACTCTCAGCTAAAAACCTCTAGAAGAGGCACAGCAGTGTTAATTAAAAGCTGCCATGGGCATTATCTCAAGTGAGAAAATCAGATGCTGCTGGCAGTGTTGGGCTGGGGAGTTTCTCTGCAGGGAGGTCAGTGCCAGCTCCTGGACCCCCGTGCATCCCCAGCTCTGCTGTGTTTGGGGTTCAGTTGTGAATCCCCCCCAGTTGAAAGGCTCAGCTTCAGTGTGCCTTGGCATCAGAGAGGCTGTGAGGTTGGGCAGCTTCCCTCACCTCCAAAACAGGTTCTTAAGCTTCAAGCCACTATTTGCAATTAGAACAGCAATGCAGGAAAATGCCCAGTCTTGGGAGAGTTAAAAAAATAAAGAAGTTATCTTGCTGTGTGCTTGGTGTTGGAGGTTTCTGAGGCTGGAATATCCCCAAGGTGCTGGATCTGGAGCACAGAGGGCTGGGGGATGCCTCCTGTGGGCTGTTCCTGCAGGAGACAGGGCTGTGCTTGCATCTCCTGCACACACAGCGCATCCTGCCCAGCGTGGGCTGCTGCAGGTCCCTGAGAGCTCCGCTCAGTGCAGTCACACAGCTCCTCCAGCGCCCCAGCCCAGCCCCTCCAACACCCAGGAGGCTGCTGCCAACCCATCCTGGTTAATTGGGACCTCAGGGAGGCAGCTCCTGCTCTGAAGCATGCTCTGTTTCAATTAACGGGTAAAATTACCTCTGAATAAATAGGAAAACCATTACTAACTCCCATTTTTATTTCTCTTCTGCTTCCCATGCTTCTCCCAGATAATTTGGAGCAATGCCTCATGGATGACCATGCTGTTTGTTTTCTGCAGGCTCAGTCCTGCAAACACCCAGGAATGCAAGTGCTGGGAGCTGGCAAAGCACACGGATAACCAGGTGAGTTCCTGGGGCAGCTCCTTTGTTAAAGCCCAGCTGGGATCCAGGGATTGGGAGGGATTTACTCCGAAGGGTGGGGGAGCAGAAGGTCTGAGGTGGTGCTGTTTGACCTGGGCATCATCTGCATCTGACACACTGGGGAAAAAGAAACGTGTCACAGGGACATTTCTCTGTCTCTCAGGATTTTTCATAGAGGTGCACAAAGAGAAATGTCCCTGTGACAGAAACGCCTCTGCTTTCAGAGAGAAAAACACCGCTTTTGAAATCATGGCATCCATTTTCCTTCTCGTGGCTGGATTTCTGCTGTGGGCAGGGTCAGGAACGCAGCTGATGTGGGCACACAGATCTGTAACTCTGCACCCCAAAATCTGTGCGTGCCTTCCTGCTGAGCCCGGGCTCTCCCTGTCCATTGTGGCTCCGGTGTCCAGGAGCTGTGGGGGCTGTGAGCAGGCAGAGGTTGTGCTTCCAATTAGAGCCTTTATTAATGAGCAGAGCGCCAGGATAAATGTGTGGCAAGCGGGGAGGGATGCTGGACGAGGCAGGGGATGCTGTGGGGTGATGGTGCTCCTCCTGCTCAGCAGGAAACGTTCCTGGTGCTGTTTCTGGGCTGGGACCGGGGTTGTGACAAGGTCTGGGCTCTCCAAGGCCATCCCTGGAGCCCCAGCACATGGAGCTGTCACCTCAGGGGTGTTCTGGGGGTGTAAAGCTGGCTACAGCACACCTCAAAAATGACAGCAGGAGGTGAGAAGTGGTGGGGGTGTGGGTGGGCAGGGAAAAGCTGCTCCAGAGGCATCCCCCAGTGCCAGGAAGTTGTGACAAGCTCGTTCCCAAGGATTTACAAAGGTGGGACGTCAGAGAGACTTCATCTCTTTTCATCACCTTGGCAGTTTCAGGTCAGTTTAATGGAACTGAAGGAAGAGGAAACCTTCAAGGAAGCTGATGCTACACTGATGGCAGTTTGGGAAATCAAAGCTTGGCTCCTGGCTAGTTCTGCTGCCAGGGAGGTGCAAGGAGCAGGCTGGGACCCCTCGCAGATGGTGAGTGGCAATGCTCGCCCCTCCTGCCCTGGCTTGGTGGTGGGTGGGTGCCCCCTTACCAGCATAAATCAAATGTGAGGTGAGCAAATGGAGGGAGAAGTGAGTAAACTGTTATTTCAGCATGCCAGGGCGCGTGGGTGCAGCTGTGGGGCAGAAAGGAGCGCAGCAGGGACAGGCTGTGCGGGCACAGAGCGTGAACAAGGACCTGCAATAGCTAAAAAGCAGATGGGTCGTGCTGTGATGTCGGAATCTGTGGGTATTGGTGATTCTGAGATTGTAGAAAATCTCTGTCTTTCTGCCCTGCTGCCAAAGCAGAAGCCATAATTCGTCTGTGCTGGTTTCAAGGTTGTTTATTCTGTTTATCTCTAACATGTTCTGCTGCCCTGCCGCAGCTCTGTCCTGCAGGGCAGCGTGTGGGGCTCTGCCCTCAGTGGGATGTTACAAACATTAAATACCACAAACTACCTGTGCTGGATTTACAATAACGTGCCAATATCTGTCACCTACGTTGGACAGTGTGTCCCCAGCCTGAACCAACAGAAAAATGCCAACACCACAGTGAAACATGGAGGGCATGAAGAAGGAGGAAAAGGACAAGGCACACCCAATTTCCTCCATCTTGTCCCCTTTGGACCCCTAATCTAGAATCCTAAAATTTTACTTTTGCACCCGTGTCACACTTAATTATTACTCTTATCAAACACTCAAAGCTTGTAATTCATCCTGTAAGATTGAAAACTCTTTTCCATAGACAGAGATCACAGACAGTGTCTCTGGGGGCTCTGTCCAGGGGGGTTCTGACCCCTGCCAGGGTCCCAGGGCAGCCAGAGGGAAGCCCTGGGTTCCCACACTGTGATGTCGCTTTCTCCACACAGACATGCCCCAGGAGCTCCGTGTCTGGACATCACATCTGCTCACGGCTCCATCACCCTTCGCACCAGCTGCTCCGTGCCTCCCCTGCCACACCACTCAGCCCGGGATCCAGGGCTGCTCCAGAGCCTGTGCCACCCCTCCTGCTGCTCCGTGCAGTTCTGCATCCCTCGCTGCAGGAGCTGGCAGGGCTGTGGGCAATTCTTCACTCCTGTGCTCTCATTGCCTCTGTCAGAGCGCTCCCATTCCCAAGCGGCAGACTTTGCTGGGAGCTGTTTCTCCAGGGAAGTGCCTTGGCTCTGTCCTGGTGTCCAGCAGTGGTCTGAGCCCAGAGCCGGGGTCCCCTCACTGCCCTGGGCAGGGCAGGGAGCCCTCACACCCCTCTGGCTGTGCTCCACCAGCACCAGCAGCTGATCCCTTCTGGGAGGCACAGCCCCAGCCCCTGAGCTGCCCCAAAGGTAAGGAGACAGAGGAAGGCGATGCCTGCCCCACAGGCTGGTGTTTGTGGTCCCAGTGGGACCCCAGACCCCTCCCCAGCCTGCTCCTTGCACCTCCCTGGCAGCAGAACTAGCCAGGAGCCAAGCTTTGCTTTCCCAAACTGCCATCAGTTCAGCACCAACTCCATCAAAGGTTTCCTTTTCCTTCTGTGGCATTGAACTGATGGCAGCAGAACCAGCCAGGAGCCAAGCTTTGATTTTCCAAACTACCATCAGTTCAGCACCAACTCCATTGAGGGTTTCCTTTTCCTTCTGTGGCATTGAACTGTTGGCAGCAGAACTAGCCAGGAGCCAAGCTTTGCTTCCCCAGGCTGCCATCAGTTCAGCACCAACTCCATTGAGGGTTTCCTTTTCCTCCTGTGGCATTGGACTGATGGCAGCAGAACTAGCCAGGAGCCAAGCTTTGCTTCCCCAGGCTGCCATCAGTTCATCACCAACTCCATTGAGTGTTTCCTTTTCCTCCTGTGGCATTGGACTGACCTGGAGCTGCAGCAGCACTGGTGCCCTGACAGGCGCAGGTGGGGCTGCTTCAGTCCATGCACAGCTCCCCACCTGCACAGCTGCTTTGTAGGCACTGATATTTAAGTACCAATCTGATTTATAACGCTCAGGGGAGAAATCAGAGTGCGTGTGAAGGATTGAACAGAGCACATAGCGAGTCGCAGCAGTTTTATCTCCCCAGATTGACACTCGCAGCTTTTTTCTCTCCTGCTGTTTTTAATTTCCACTTTATTCTTCTACATTAATGCTGCTCTGGGGCAGTTGATCATACGTTGCTGTCACACATTTCCCTGGAGAATTCATCTTTTCCTGGTGGCAGCAGTGCAAAGGCAGAGCAGTTTCAGAGGAGTGATGAACCCAGGGCTGGTGCACCTGGACCACTCAAGTGGTGGTTTGCACATCGGTGCCAGAGCTCGGCTCAGAAAGGCACCTCTGAGTAACAGGTGGGGCAAAAAAGAAAAAGCATTTTTAAGTGGCATTTTTGTTCTGTGTGCTGGAAATGTAAACTGACCTTTCTGAGGGCTTGAATATGAAACATGGGCATGGGAGGCTCGCTCTGCTCCGACCATCAATCAGCCTCTCCTCCGGTATTGCTGCACATCCTTTTTCTGCACAAAAGGTTAGGAAGCCAAGAGAGCTGTTTAAAATGTTCCATGTTGTCCTTTTTTCCCTGTTTAGAGAGCTGCTCACCCAGAGCAGTCTGAGGCTGAGGCAGTGACTGAGGCAAGCGTTGTACCCAGCTCTCTGTGCAGATCTGTGTGGCAGCTGGGCTGAAATCTAAGGATCACGGAATCCCTTAGGTTGGAAAAACCCTCCGTGGAGTCCAACCATTCCCCAGCACTGACCCCATGTCCCACATTCCACATTCCCAGCTCCCTCAGGAACTCTCCAGCCCCTTCCCAGCTCCCCAAGGAACTCTCCAGCCCCTTCCCAGCTCCCTCAGGAACTCTCCAGCCCCTTCCCAGCTCCCTCAGGGATTCTCCATCCCCTTCCCATCTCCCTCAGGAACTCTCCAGCCCCTTCCCAGCTCCCTCAGGGATCCTCCAGCCCCTTCCCAGCTCCCTCAGGAACTCTCCAGCCCCTTCCCAGCTCCCTCAGGAACTCTCCAGCCCCTTCCCAGCTCCCTCAGGAACTCTCCAGCCCCTTCCCAGCCCCCTCAGGAACTCTCCAGCCCCTTCCCAGCTCCCTCAGGAACTCTCCAGCCCCTTCCCAGCTCCCTCAGGAACTCTCCAGCCCCTTCCCAATTCCCTCAGGGATCCTCCAGACCCTTCCCAGCTCCCTCAGGGATTCTCCAGCCCCTTCCCAGCTCCCTCAGGAACTCTCCAGCCCCTTCCCAATTCCCTCAGGGATCCTCCAGCCCCTTCCCAGCTCCCTCAGGAACTCCCCAGCCCCTTTCCCAGCTCCCTCAGGAACTCTCCAGCCCTTCCCACCTCCCTCAGGGATTCTCCAGCCCCTTCCCAGCTCCCTCAGGAACTCTCCAGCCCCTTCCCAGCTCTGTTCCCTGCTCTAGACATGCTCCATCTCCCCAGTGCCTTTCCACCCTGGTTCTCCATGGGTTTCCATCTGTCTGGCCCCAGATACCCCACAGCTCCCCTTGCTCAGCCGCCTGCTGCTCCCAGAAAGCCGGGATTTGTTTACTATGCACCAATTTATTTCATTTTCAATTTAAAACATAAAAAGTACGAGGGTTACAGCAACATAATTTGCAGCCTGCTGATTAATAATACAGCTGATGGAACAAAATTGGGCTGCGAGCTCGAAGTGCTGAGGAAAGCTAAAATTTAGTGAGCAGTGAGTGGATGTGGGGTAGGCAGCCTGCAGCTGGGAGAGGAGGCTGCCGTGGCCAGAAACACTGTTTGCTTTTTTAGCTGCCTCACACAAAAATCCTGGCTCTTACATCCCCTTCCCCCTACCCAAGTATGATCTTCTGTGCTTGGAGATGGTCAGCACTCTGCTGGAAAATCCTGTGAGGAAACTGACACCAGGAGAGAGATTCCTGAGGGTTCTCCATCCACGCAGAGAGAAGGCAGCCCACACAGTGGTGATTTATAACCTGTTTTTTTTCCCCCAAGGGCACTGAGATGCTGCCTAGCAGACAGGCTTTAGCACTTCTGGAAGTGTGGCTGGTTTTACATCAGTTCTTAATTTCACGGGATCTGCTATGAAAAAAAAGCCTTTGCTCTCTGCCTGTTGTGTCTGGCCTGTGAAGGCATTAAAGATTCATCCCAGGGCGTGCTGGCGCAGGTAGGAGCAGCTCTGCACCGTGTTCCCCGGGCTGATGAAGTACCAGGGATGTGTCTGGAAGAGGAGGGTGCCGAGGAGGATGTGCTGAGCACGCTGTACTGATTTATTAAAAAAATATGGATATTGATCTAGTATTGATATCCAACTCTGACGGACAAAAACTCTCTAACAGTTTAAAGTTAGAAAGTGTGTGTTTATTGTGTGTGGGATCGCTCCCAAATACACACCGCCCCTTCCAGGTGATTACAGAGTCTTTTTATCCATACAAGTATTGAATATACAAAATACAAATACATATTCATCATTTTGGTACATCCCATTCCCCACTTCGTATGCTAATCACTCCAAAATCTATTCAGCATGAAGTTTGTCCCTTGAAATGGGTCAGTGTCCCTTTCATGGGGAGGGGTCCCAAAATGAGGAAGTAAATGAATTCTTCCTCTGCCTTTTCAATGCAAATATGACAAATGAACTCTTGGTAGAACTCCCATTCCTTGTCTTCAATTGGTTTCAGAACAGAGGAGGCCCACAATTGTCTTATATTCCTAAAAGCTATTTGTCAATTTATAGTCTTCATTATAAACCCAGCTAACTAAACATTGTGCTGACAAGCAATCAATTATTAGTTAACTACTAACTCCTAACTTCATCAAGGCCTACTCATTTATTATTCTTATTTTAATTAACTCTAATAAGGCTTATTTCTAACTAAAATCTTAGCTCCTCAAAATCTCTAAATGCCTTAAAGTTTACGTTTCAGGAGGCAGCGGAGATAAGCACCCTCTCCCTGCAGGCAGCACACGGCAGCCCAGCCTGGCAAGGCAGGACTGAAGCCACACCTGCCTTCATTCGCCTTACCTGTGCTCGGGGCTGTCTCAGAGAGAGCCTGGAATAAAAACCGGGGTGAGAAAAAGAGATTGGTGGTGGTGGCAGCTCCCGACACACATCCAGGCACCGGCTTCGATCGAGCGTGCCAGGTCCCTCCTCAGCAATCACCGGGAAATTGATGTAAACACTCCGGCAGCTTTTTGAGAGCTTTCCTTCCCCCCTGCGTGAAAAGAGAGACAATCCTTCGTGCTTGAGGATGCAGCACAGATTATCTAGTCAGGGGTCGTGATTATCTCGTCAGGCTCTGCGCTGTTTAATTAAGTTGTTTATTGTGCTGTCGGTCTCCATCCCGAGGGTGGCAGCGCTGCGGGAGGATGCTCCGGGGGATGAGGGGTTAATGGGATGCTCCGGGGATGAGGGGTTAATGGGATGCTCTGGGGGATGAGGGGTTAGGGGGATGCTCCGGGGATGAGGGGTTAAGGGGATGCTCCAGGGATGAGGGGTTAGGGGGATGCTCCAGGGGATGAGGGGTTAGGGGGATGCTCCAGGGATGAGGGGTTAGGGGGATGCTCCGGGGGTGAGGGGTTAGGGGGATGCTCCAGGGATGAGGGGTTAGGGGGATGCTCCAGGGGATGAGGGGTTAGGGGGATGCTCCGGGGGATGAGGGGTTAAGGGGATGTCCAGCCTGGCCTTGGGCACTCCCAGGGATCCAGGGACAGCCACAGCTGCTCTGGGCACCCTGTGCCAGGGCCTGCCCACCCTCCCAGCCAGCAATTCCTTCCCCATATTCCATCCTGCCCTCTTTAAATTTGATCCCGTTCCCCTTATCCTCTCCCTCCATCCCTTGTAAATGGTCTCCATCTCTCTTGTCAGCCCCTTCAGGTCCTGGAGGGTCACAATTAGGTCACCCCCAATCTTCTCCTCTCCAGGCTGAGCAATCCCAATTGTCTCAGCCTTTCCTCACGCAGGAGTGCTCCCTCTGATCATCTTGGTGGCCTCCTCTGGCCTCGCTCCAGAACTCCCTGTCCCAGATGTTCAAAGAGCACTGCCCACAGCCGTGACACAATCCAAAGGGCCGGAGCCATAGCGGGAGAGGAGAGCCCGGGGTCTGTGTGCTTCGGCCTCAGCCTGAGGCCAGGATGGCCCCTTATTTTCTGTTCCCATTTTGTCCTTTGCTGGGCCGCTCCAGGGCTGGAAACACCCGTGCTGAGGGGCAGACCGGGATCACGGGGCTGGAGCCGGGCATGTCAGCGTGTGTTTTGCTGCAGCGGCATCTTGGAGCACAGCAGCCCCATCTGAGAACAGCCAAGCACCCCTGGATTCTGGCACTTGGCTTTGCCCTTAGGTGTCCCTGGCTGTGTGTTTGTCACCTGGGGCCCAAGAGCCACGGGCAGTTTCCCTGGGTGGTTTTAACAACAACTACTAGCGCTCCTATTACTCTTTCTGCTCTCTGCTCCCACCCTTCCATCCACAGGCACAAGCTTCTATTAAATACCTTCCTGCTCACAGGGTAACCAGATGGGAACACTCATTTTAATCCTAGACAGCAAAACAGCAGAGTTACAGATTACCATGCCACCAGAAATTGCTTATACACCTTCGTTTCCTCCCATGTAATTCCCTGGGAGTTTTAATTTACGGGACCATTTTTTATTTTTTCTCGCCACTTCCCTTGCATCAGACAGGGTTCCTTCAGCTCCAACAAAGCAGCATGCCTGCCTGGAGGGGATCAATAACTATTGAGCTATCACGCTTCCTCCACTTAGACTGTTGAAGCAGCTGCCTTTAATTGCTCTTTCGCACTGTAAATACAGCGATTTTTTTTTTTTTTTCCCTTTGAGGCTGCTCAGTGGGTGAAGGCACCCGCGGGTAGCAAGAGCTCAGCTGCCTCACCTTGATCCATCCATCACACCTTCCCCGCTGGGAGCACGATCCGAGCTCCAGGGGCCAAAGTGGGCCCAGGACAGTCCCACAGGGACGATGGCTCGGGGCAGAGCCAGAAAACCGCAGGCTAAAAGTGAGGAGCACGTTGGTACGGGCAGGGAAAAGGGCTGGAAGCCCAGCCGGGAGGGTCAGGGTGCTCAGCAGCCTCCGCTGCGAGGGATGCCCCGAGCTGGGGGACAGGCGGGGACCCCCTCGCTCGGATCCTCAGAGGGGCTGGGGCAGAAGGGGGGAGCCAGATCCCTGCCGGTGTCTCCAGGGAACGGGGAGCGGGGAGCGGATCCCCTAGGCGGCTTCTCCCGGGGATGGAGAGGGATCACCGGGCTCACCGGGCTCCTCTCGGGGAT